>NW_021941635.1:65721-120590 GCF_902148855.1 Sphaeramia orbicularis
CAAATACTAACGACTAACAGGTAGAAACTACAAATACTAACGACTAACAGGTAGAAACTACAAAATACTAACGACTAAGAGGTAGAAAACTACAAATACTAACCACTAACAGGTAGAAAACTACAAATACGAAAGACTAAGAGGTAGAAAACTACAAATACTAACGACTAACAGGTAGAAAGCTACAAATACTAACGACTAACAGGTAGAAAACTACAAATACTAACGACTACCAGGTAGAAAACTACAAATACTAACGACTAACAGGTAGAAAACTACAAATACTAACAACTAACAGGTAGAAAACTACAAATACTAACAACTAACAGGTAGAAAACTACAAATACTAACGACTAAGAGGTAGAAAACTACAAATACGAACGACTAACAGGTAGAAAACTACAAATACTAACGACTAAGAGGTAGAAAACTACAAATACGAACGACTAAGAGGTAGAAAACTACAAATACTAACAACTAACAGGTAAAATCTACAGATACTAACCACTAACAGGTAAAAACTACAAATAGCAACTGCTAACAGGTGGAGAACTACAAATACTAACAGCTAATAGGTAGAAAACTACAAATACTAACGACTAACAGGTAGAAAACTACAAATACTAACGACTAACAGGTAGAAAACTACAAATAGCAACTGCTAACAGGTGGAGAACTACAAATACTAACAGCTAATAGGTAGAAAACTACAAATACGAATGACTAAGAGGTAGAAAACTACAAATACGAAAGACTAAGAGGTAGAAAACTACAAATACTAACGACTAACAGGTAGAAAACTACAAATACTAACAACTACCAGGTAGAAAACTACAAATACTAACCACTAACAGGTCAAAAACTACAAATACTTACTGCTACCAGGTAGAAAACTACAAATACTAACGACTAAGAGGTAGAAAACTACAAATACTAACGACTAACAGGTAGAAAACTACAAATACTAACGACTACCAGGTAGAAAACTACAAATACTAACGACTACCAGGTAGAAAACTACAAATACTAACGACTACCAGGTAGAAAACTACAAATACTAACGACTAAGAGGTAGAAAACTACAAATACTAACGACTACCAGGTAGAAAACTACAAATACTAACGACTAAGAGGTAGAAAACTACAAATACGAAAGACTAAGAGGTAGAAAACTACAAATACTAACGACTAACAGGAAGAAAACTACAAATACTAACGACTAACAGGTAGAAAACTACAAATACTAACAACTAACAGGTAGAAAACTACAAATACTAACGACTGCCAGGTAGAAAACTACAAATACTAACCACTAACAGGTCAAAAACTACAAATACTTACTGCTACCAGGTAGAAAACTACAAATACTAACGACTAAGAGGTAGAAAACTACAAATACTAACGACTAACAGGTAGAAAACTACAAATACTAACGACTACCAGGTAGAAAACTACAAATACTAACGACTAACAGGTAGAAAACTACAAATACGAAAGACTAACAGGTAGAAAACTACAAATACTAACGACTACCAGGTAGAAAACTACAAATACTAACGACTACCAGGTAGAAAACTACAAATACTAACGACTAAGAGGTAGAAAACTACAAATACGAAAGACTAAGAGGTAGAAAACTACAAATACGAAAGACTAAGAGGTAGAAAACTACAAATACTAACCACTAACAGGTAGAAAACTACAAATACTAACCACTAACAGGTAGAAAACTACAAATACTAACGACTAACAGGTAGAAAACTACAAATACTAACGACAAAGAGGTAGAAAACTACAAATACTAACGACTAACAGGTATAAAACTACAAATACTAACCACTAACAGGTAGAAAACTACAAATACTAACCACTAACAGGTAGAAAACTACAAATACGAACGACTAAGAGGTAGAAAACTACAAATACTAACAACTAACAGGTAAAAACTACAAATACGAACGACTAAGAGGTAGAAAACTACAAATACGAAAGACTAAGAGGTAGAAAACTACAAATACTAACCACTAACAGGTAGAAAACTACAAATACTAACGACTAACAGGTAGAAAACTACAAATACGAAAGACTAAGAGGTAGAAAACTACAAATACTAACGACTAACAGGTAGAAAACTACAAATACTAACGACTAACAGGTAGAAAACTACAAATACTAACCACTAACAGGTAGAAAACTACAAATACTAACGACTAACAGGTAGAAAACTACAAATACGAAAGACTAAGAGGTAGAAAACTACAAATACTAACGACTAACAGATATAAAACTACAAATACTAACGACTAAGAGGTAGAAAACTACAAATACTAACCACTAACAGGTAGAAAACTACAAATACTAACGACTAACAGGTAGAAAACTACAAATACTAACCACTAACAGGTAGAAAACTACAAATACTAACGACTAACAGGTAGAAAACTACAAATACTAACGACTAACAGGTAGAAAACTACAAATACTAACGACTAACAGGTAGAAAACTACAAATACGAAAGACTAAGAGGTAGAAAACTACAAATACTAACGACTAACAGGTAGAAAACTACAAATACGAAAGACTGAGAGGTAGAAAACTACAAATACTAACGACTAACAGGTAGAAAACTACAAATACTAACCACTAACAGGTAGAAAACTACAAATACTAACCACTAACAGGTAGAAAACTACAAATACTAACGACTAACAGGTAGAAAACTACAAATACTAACGACTAAGAGGTAGAAAACTACAAATACTAACGACTAACAGGTAGAAAACTACAAATACGAACAACTAAGGGGTAGAAAACTACAAATACTAACGACTACCAGGTAGAAAACTACAAATACTAACGACTAACAGGTAGAAAACTACAAATACTAACAACTAACAGGTAGAAAACTACAAATACTAACAACTAACAGGTAGAAAACTACAAATACTAACAACTAACAGGTAGAAAACTACAAATACTAACGACTAAGAGGTAGAAAACTACAAATACTAACGACTAACAGGTAAAATCTACAAATACTAACGACTACCAGGTAGAAAACTACAAATACTAACGACTACCAGGTAGAAAACTACAAATACTAACGACTAAGAGGTAGAAAACTACAAATACTAACGACTAACAGGTAGAAAACTACAAATACTAACGACTACCAGGTAGAAAACTACAAATACTAACCACTAACAGGTAGAAAACTACAAATACTAACCACTAACAGGTAAAAACTACAAATAGCAACCGCTAAAAGGTGGAGAACTACAAATACTAACAGCTAATAGGTAGAAAACTACAAATACTAACCTCTAACAGGTAAAAAAACTACAAATACTTACTGCTAACAGGAGGAAAACCACTACCGTCTGCTATTCTGCTAAAACATACAAATTCTAACCACATTCACCAACTGATTAAAACTACAAATACCAACCAAATACACTTTGCTTGTGGGTTAAAAACTACAACTGCTACCAAGTTAAAACTACAAATGTAGGTTGAACTACAGGTCCCAGAATGCTGTTGTGTGGGTGTTTCAGGAGTCTGGAGACCATCTTTGAGGAGCCCAGAGAGAAGGACGGAGCGCTGCTTCTGATTGGTCAGCAGAGGAGGCGCAGAGTCCTGTTGTTTCCTGACTTCACTCAGCCCAGGAAGAGGAAGAGGCCGCTAGGTACGCTGGGAAATGGAGTCACCTGGTATTGTAGAAAGGGAGGGATGTAAACAAACAGCTGAACCAGCTGTAGCTCATGTGACTGAGAGCCGACAGGAGGAGCAGAAAAACCTCCAGTAACAGAGCTGGGCTTCAACAGTCTGTGGTGCAGAAACTGAACCACAGACGTGTTCGTATTAGGAACAGGTGTCAGTGTGGAAAGAGATTTGCAGCTTTGAGAGCACATGAACATCACACAGACAAAAACCAAATATTTTTTTTTTTACAGTTTTTTTTTTTTTTATTTGAACAATTGAACAGTATACAGGGTGGGGAAGCAAAATGTACACTATTCTGAGGCAGGGATTGAAAGACAGTGTATGACCAATTAGTTTATTGAAAGTCATGAGAATTTATTTGCCACAAGAAAATGTCCATAATAGAAAATGTTTTTATTCTATGTGTCCTCCTTCTTTCTCAATAACTGCCTTCACACGCTTCCTGAAACTTGCGCAAGTGTTCCTCAAACATTCAGGTGACAACTTCTCCCATTCTTCTTTAATAGTATCTTTAAGAAAGTCCACATTCCCGTGTGATGTTCTATTGGTAGCATGTTCTAAAACGCCCCAAACAGCAGAATCCAGAGGGTTTAGATCTGGGCTGGAAGGCGGACATAAACAGGATTCCCAAAAATTGCTAAAGTTGGATTTGTTGCTGTTGTCAACAAATGTTTTGGTGTTCTTGTGTAAGATTTGAACTTCAAATCCTATTTTACTGCATTTCTAACAGTCCTGTTGTCTACCTCAAGTTCAATTGCCATTTTTCTCCTGGATTTGGTTGGATCCTTTAGGATTTTGGATTTGAGAGCTTTAATAAAAGCTTTGGTACGGTTTTTGTTGCTTCCTCCACTTCCAGACTTTCTGGTAATAGTTTTGCTCATAGTCATTCTCTTCTTTCCATTATAAACAGTCTTTATGGACACTCCAACTATTTTGGAAATCTCCTTTGGTGTGACGAGTGCATTCAGCAAATCACACACTCTTTGACGTTTGCTTTCCTGATTACTCATATGGGCAAAAGTTTGTGAAAAGGTATGGATAATAGTGTTAGGTATGATTATGACATCAGTATATGTTTGGGTTCAAAATCACTGACGTAGTGTCTGCTGAGAAAAAACAACTAAATGTTCAGTGTACATTTGGCTTCCCCACCCTGTATATACGTAACAGTATACATCAAAAAAGGATAGAAAAATTCACAATATATTTTACATTTCAAATGTATAGAAACACATGTAAGTAAAAAAAAAAAAAAATATATATATATATATATATATATATATGTATAAACAGAATGCTTGAAGTATAAATAGAAATTATACAAATGAAATAAGATTATACATTTGACATAGTTTTTTTTTTTAATTTTATTTGCTTTAGCATTTATGTTCTTTAAATTGTCTAACTCACCGGTGTCAAACATGCGTCCTGGGGGCCTAAACCGGCCCGCCAAAAGTTCCAATCCGGCCCGCGGGATGAGTTAGCAAAGTGCAAGTTAGGGCATCAAACTAAAAAATAATATCATAATAATATATAAATAATGACAACACCATTTTTTTCTCTTTGACTTAGTGCAAAAAACATTAAACTATGAAAATGTTTACATTAAGAAAACTGTCCTGTAACAATAAAATGTGAATAACCTAAAATGTCTGAAGTAAATAAAGTGCAGTTTTAACAATATTCTGCCGGTTACTGAATGTTTCATGTCTGTGTAGAATCAGATCTGTAAGGTACATGTGGAAATGATAAGTCAAGGCAGAATATTGTTAAAACTGTACTTATATTTCTTTACAAATTTCATTTTTTTCAGGTTATTCACATCCTTTTTGTTTGGATAGTTTGTAAATGTAAATACTGGCAGAATTGAATGTTATTTTTTGCGCTAAAATAATTTGCAGTTGTCATTATTTATTGGTTGTCATGTTATTATTGTCCTGGTCCGGCCCACTGCAGAGTAAACTGGGCTGAATGTGGAACCTGAAAGAACAGGACTTTGACAGCCCTGGTCTAGGTAATTGGAGGAAAACCATCCTGTTTGGACGCTGGTGTGTGAATGTACTGCAATGAATGTGAAGACAAACCAAATGTGTAACTGTGTGGCATGTTTCTGATGGATCAGCAGCTGAGGATCATGGGTAATCTGAGCCCTTGTCCTTCAGCTCATGTTCTTCTTCAAACTTCTTGTCACTTTATGTTTTTTTTTTTTTTTAGGAGCAGGGATTCCCGTTGCCACGGTGCCCAGGAAACGGGCTGCAGCTCGTCGTCATTACCATGGAAACGACGACGACGGCGACCTAGACGTGATGCTGGTGGAGCGACTGAGCGCACTCGAGGACTTCCTGACACGGCAGGGACTGGACGACGACGTGTGAGCTGTGATGTCACTTCCTGCCAAAATGAATCAGCGCTGCTACGACATGAACTGTGAGCGTTACCGTGGTAACGGCCTGCTCTGTCGCCACGGTAACGCCTGTAGTTTAGTTTTTTTTTTTTTTGTTTTTTTTTTTTGCAGTGTTCTGTATTTTTTTACAGTGTAGACTCTAAAATGTGAAATATTTAAATTTTTTACAGTGCGATGAATAATGTGCCCTTTGACCTTTGATATCAATTGACCACACCCACAGTTAAGTGATCTGCAGACCCCCCCCCCCCCCAGATGTGTAAAATATTCTATTTTTGAACAAATAAAGTTTGTTTGTGCTCATCAATACGTTCATTAACGATTTCATCTGTTTCTTTGTCGACCACATTCGTTAATGAGTGACTGAGCGATCACATCAGTGATAATTAGAGTAGAAAGTGTGTTCAGGATGAACAGGTTTAGTTCAAGGCGTGTCTGTGTTCTGTCTACTGTCACTGTAGAGTTTAGAATGAAGAGCGGTGAGGTTCTGCCCATGTGTTGGATCACAGATGTGAAGGGGACGGCTGGAGGCTTTCTGACCCCACTGCTGGGCTGGACTCTGAGGCTGAAGGTCGTTACTGTGGAAGTCATCTGCTGAATCAAACCTGATTTTAGTTCATTTTGCTGTTAGTTTTTTATTGGTTGTTCAATTTGTTGATTATTTTGTTGTTTTTGTTGATCATTCTATTCATTGTGTGATTAATTAGTTTGTTATTTTTTTCATTTTGTTGATTTTTTTAGTTCATTTTTGTCAAACTCTTGTTATTACCTCCTATTATTACAGGTAGAGTACTACAAATACTAACTGTTAACAAGTAAAAAACTACAAATACCTACTGCTAACAGGTAGAGAACTACAAATACTAACTGCTAACAAGTAAAAAACTACAAATACCTACTGCTAACAGGTAGAGAACTACAAATACTAACTGCTAACAGGTAGAGAACTACAAATACTAACTGCTAACAAGTAAAAAACTACAAATACCTACTGCTAGCAGGTGGAGAACTACAAATACTAACTGCTAACAAGTAAAAAACTACAAATACCTACTGCTAACAGGTAGAGAACTACAAATACTAACTGCTAACAGGTAGAGAACTACAAATACTAACTGCTAACAAGTAAAAAACTACAAATACTAACTGCTAACAAGTAAAAAACTACAAATACCTACTGCTAGCAGGTGGAGAACTACAAATACTAACTGCTAACAAGTAAAAAACTACAAATACTAACCGCTAACAGGTACAGAACTACAAATACTAACCGCTAACGGGTAGAAAACTACAAATACTAACTGCTAACAAGTAAAAAACTACAAATACTAACCGCTAACAGGTAGAGAACTACAAATACTAACCGCTAACAGGTAGAGAACTACAAATACTAACCGCTAACAGGTAGAGAACTACAAATACTAACTGCTAACAAGTAAAAAACTACAAATACTAACTGCTAACAAGTAAAAAACTACAAATACCTACTGCTAGCAGGTGGAGAACTACAAATACTAACTGCTAACAAGTAAAAAACTACAAATACCTACTGCTAGCAGGTGGAGAACTACAAATACTAACTGCTAACAAGTAAAAAACTACAAATACTAACTGCTAACAAGTAAAAAACTACAAATACTAACCGCTAACAGGTACAGAACTACAAATACTAACCGCTAACGGGTAGAAAACTACAAATACTAACTGCTAACAAGTAAAAAACTACAAATACTAACCGCTAACAGGTAGAGAACTACAAATACTAACCGCTAACAGGTAGAGAACTACAAATACTAACCGCTAACAGGTCTCCCTGGTTGGAGAAATCCTGATGTCAATGGGATTTTATCTGATTAGAGGTTGAATTTTTAAAAAAATTAAAATTTTAGATCCAAACACCAAAGTTTTTACATTATGTCTGCAGCCAAATGTGTGTGTACCATTGTGTGTAATGTACATGTAGAAATGATAAGTTGAGGCAGATTATTGTTAAAATTGCAGGTTATGATATTTTTTTTTGCACTAAAACAGACAAAAATGTGTCATTATTTCTGTGTTCTTCTGAACCTGAACTAAAATGACTGTGACGGTCCTGGTTCACACGATGTTAAAATGCATCAGATTCAGTCCAAACAGGATCCTGTCTAAAAAAAAAAAACAGGATCCGGTCTAATTGTGAGTCCTGGAGGTTTTTGGAGCCATCCCTTGTGGTGTGTGTCTGCTTTTGAAAAACCAACACAGGCTCCATATTCATGAACCGACTCCTTCATCTCCACATGAAACACCAACAGGAAAGGTTTGTTTCTCCAGTTATCCTGTCAATAACAACAGTTTTATATGAATGTTATTCCAAAAACATATGACACCATGAGCCTGTGTGTGTTCTATGTCAGTGGAACAGGTTGGGAGATGATACACCATGAAAAAAAGGTCGGCTTCTCCCCAACAGATATGTGATTACCATTAAAGTTCAAGAAATGTCCTTTAAACTCATTCCTAAATTCAATCCAGATAAATCTGATATCAAAAACAGATTTAAGAAACATACTGACCTAAACTGTAGCTTCTGTCATGAATGTCCTGAAGCTGTTGTTCATTTATTTTGCCACTGCCCTACGGTTCAAAGGGTTTGGCTAAAACTCTGTGATTTTATTCATAATAACATTCAAAGACATTTTCTGTTGTTTTGGATGAATGGATTGTTTGGTCTGTTTGAAAGGAGCTTACTCAAAAGTGAATCTCGAAACCTGATAAATCTTTTAATTTTTATGTCAAAATTTCACATTCATTGTTGTAAATACTCAGTTAAAAAGCTATGCTTTACTGCATTCTAGGATAATTTCCAACAATACATTCTGTCAATTAAATACTCTGAAAAGTGAAAGGCACTCAAACCTGTTCAGATCTGTCCTTCCCTTCATATATTCACCTGAACTCTGACAGCCCTAGTATCAGTTAGCATACTTCTGTCTCTTTTTCTATCTTTCCTGTCCTCTTTTTCTCCTGTCCTTTCTTTCTATACATGATCATAACTAAGCACTTCTATAATGTCTTCTATTGCAAATGTTTTTCTTTCTATTTTTGTACTGTAAACTGCTGTTCTAAATAATAATAATAATAATAATAATAATAATAATAATAATAATAATAATAATAATAATAACAATAATAGGATCCAGTCTCAGTTCAAACAATTATTTTTGTATTATTTATTTATTTATTTTTCCAAAATTGCAGTCTTCATAGTTGTTGACATCTGTCTGTGTATTCCTGTTTGCACCCGTGCCTTTATATTTTCTTTACAACGGATGACATATTGTTGTATATTTGTATATTGTCCAAAAAAACCGCAGTTCAAACAGGATCCTGTCTGAACTCTACAGTCGCTTCTTCTTTTTTTTTTTTTTTTCTCCACTCTCTTCTTGAACCCGGATCCAGTTGCTGGATGTGGGCTGGTCTGGACCGGACCTCCACCGGTGGTTTCTGTCCGGGTGTTTTCAATCTACCTGCTGTTTGTTCAAACAGTCTGAAACTACTGTGTTTGTTTTTTTAGTTTGGTCCAAATTCCAGATCATTTCAGTTTTATTTTGTTTATTTTATTTTATTTATTTCAGTGCTTTTATTTGACTTTAGTTCCAGGTCTTGTTTTTATTTTCTATTCCCTCAGCTCGGTCTCGCGGGCAGCAGAAAGCTCAACAGCCAATCACATGCTTCAGACACAGCCGCCGTCCAATCAGAGTGACGCTGAAGTGACTCTGTTCTCTCCTCCTGAAAGACATAGGCGGGGTCTAATCACGTCATATGTTACGCATGACGTAAGCGCGTCCGTTGCAAAACAACATGGCGGCGTCCTTGCGTCGTCTGGCCGTCGGGCTGACGGTGCGGCAGGTGAACAGGTGAGTTTAACAGCGGCTGGAACCGGAGGCACGAGACAAAGCACCGGGACACGCGCACGGCCGGCCCGCCATGACAGCGAGCCGCGTGAACGAGCCGCGCGCCATTTAAAGTTTCCATTAAAAGATCCTTTAAAGAACGTTTACGTCCAAAGGTGGTGCGTTTGATGTGACGTCAGACAGGTGGGCGGTGCGTCGGGTACAGAGCCTTCGATAGAACAGAGTTACGTCACTTCCGTAGACTGCCGTTGTTTAAAAAAAAAAAAAAAAAGGTCAGACTAAATATAGACCTACTTCCTGGTTCTGGGGGCGGGGCCAGTAGTTCCAAACATTGAGTCTGAACCCTTTCATTAGTATTTGTGCTGATCTACCAACTCCAGCTCTAAGGTGATCAGATATGGTCATCTTTGTCCAGTGTGTGTCCTGTATGGGTGTGCTTCCTGGTGTAAACTCTGTGTTTGGATCCGTTTCCTTCAGCTCAGCCTAACCCTAACCCTAACCCTAACCCTAACCCTAACCCTAACCCTAACCCTAACCAGGGGCTGGCGCTCTTCGCTCACAGGTTCTGTAGAACCGCCTTTCCACACGTGGGACCGGCTCGGCTCGGCTCGGCTCAGCTCAGTTCAGTATTCCCTCAGACCGTTTCCGTTCCAGATACTACCCACTTTCCAGTACCTGGTCGTCATAGCGATGCGGTGCGTTACTTCCTTGTGGTCTGCTCAGAGTTGCTGTAAACTCACCGGTTGCCTGTTGTCTGCTCTGAATGTTTACATGGTCCACCACAGACTGAACCTCCTGGACCCGGGTCTGCTTTATCTGTCCTCATGTGGACTCATGGAGCCGCAGATTGACTGTCCACTAACATCTGTTTATGGAAAAGGGCGGGGCAACTGTCTGACCAATCAGTGGTCTGCAGTGTTTATAAGTCACACTTTAGTACCTGGTCCCCGGTCCTGGAACCTCAGCGGAGGTGAGACCACAAAACCAGCACCGGGTACCAGATTCCAGGTCCTTTTTCAGAACGGAAACGCAAACAGGACCTGGACGAGCCGATCCCACGCAGTGGAAACGAGGCGTCATTTGTGTCTGAGCGTAAACCTGAACTGTCCGTCACCCACACTGTGGGATGGAATCTGCTCACAGACAGGAAGGGGTTATTATGGGATAGGCGGCTGCTGGGACCTGGGTTTGGGCAGAGCAGCAGAGGCAGGGCTGTGACCGGCTGTGATGTCACCTCTCCGGTGGTCATGTGATTCATGGAAGCCTGAAGAGTTCCAAACAAACAGTGTCCTGTTCTTGTGTGGACAACAGCAGTGAGTGGGTTAACACACACACACACACACACACACACACCTGTTCTGTCTACTATGTGTGTGTGTGTGTGTGTGTGTGTGAAAAATAATAGACAGATAATTGAAAATAACAGACAGATGATATAGATGAAGTTGTGCTGAAAAACCAGATCCAAACATGGGTATAGTAAACATTTGTTTCTATAGTATATAAAGGCCAAATCAAAAGGACTGAAAAACAGACAGAATAGACTCAGACCACTAAGGGTTAATATGTGAATGTTTCTGACACAGAAGGGACAGTGGGACTGTTATTGTATTTATTTATTTATTTTTAATACAACTTGGTTAAATTCTTTTAGTGTGTGTATCAGTACTTTTTGAACATTTTGAGCACAATTTCAATAATACCACAATAATAATGAGAACTGTGATAATTTTAGTCACAATAACCGTGATATGAAATGTTCATCTGGTTCCATCCCTACTCTGAACTAATAGAATCTGAACATTTGAACAGGATCTGAAACTGGAATGTGTGTAAAACAGAATTTCAGTTTGAACACAGTCTGAACATTTGCTGATAGAACATTAGATCCTGTTGGATCAAATACAAATATGTTTAGGATTCGTGCAGATTTCTGCTGGAATTCAATTCTTCCAGGAAAAAATCATTTTAAAAAAAGAAACAAACCAAAAATTGCCTTTTAACAGTATCATGATATATTGTGATATATCATATCGTGATCCTAGTGTTGTGATTTGTATGGTATCAGCAGATTTTTGCCAGTACACAGCCCTAGTTGGACCACTGCTGTTGAAAATGAAGCCTCCCTTGTTTGTGAGTACATGCTCAGATCATCAGTTCACTGCTTCTGGACACAGACTTTTCCATCTAACTTCATATCTACAGCAAATAGGTTTAAGAAACGAGCACAGGACAAATAAAACTACCGACAGGCCTCACATGAAACCAGCATGAGACGGAAATGAATGACAAACAGAAGAAAGTAACTGTCAAAGTGGCAAAGTTATTATTGAAAACTAATGAAAGGACCAAAACTAGAACTGTAAAAACATTTTCGTTAACTGAAATAAATAAAAACTAGAATTAAAAGAAAAAAACCATAACTAACTGAAACTGTATTGTGTGTTTACAAAACTAACTAAAACAGATAAAAATTATGGATGAAATTCCCTTCGTTTTCGTCTTTGTCAATGTCAGATTTATACGAAAACAATTTCTTTGTCTCTCTCAGTTTTCTGTGCTGTCTCCATACGACACTTTTTGCTCCGTCACTTGTGTTCACTTGTGGTTTCCAGTCGTCTTCTGGTCCCCACTCTACCTGGAAACATGGAGACTAAAGCAGCAGAGTCCTGTCTGGGATTGATTTGAATAGGAGCACAGAGAAGAAGAGAAAAGAGACCACTGAACTACAACTGAACTACAACTGAACTACAACTGAACTACAACTGAACTACAACTAAACTACAACTGAACTACAACTGAACTACAACTGAACTACAACTAAACTACAACTGAACTACAACTGAACTACAACTAAACTACAACTGAACTACAACTAAACTACAACTGAACTACAACTGAACTACAACTAAACTACAACTGAACTACAACTGAACTACAACTGAACTACAACTGAACTACAACTGAACTAAACTAAACTACAACTAAACTACAACTGAACTACAACTGAACTACAACTAAACTACAACTGAACTACAACTGAACTAAAACTGAACTACAACTGAACTACAACTGAACTAAACTAAACTACAACTGAACTACAACTGAACTACAACTGAACTACAACTGAACTAAACTAAACTACAACTAAACTACAACTGAACTACAACTGAACTACAACTAAACTACAACTAAACTACAACTGAACTACAACTGAACTACAACTAAACTACAACTGAACTACAACTAAACTACAACTGAACTAAAACTGAACTACAACTAAACTACAACTGAACTAAAACTGAACTACAACTGAACTACAACTAAACTACAACTGAACTACAACTAAACTACAACTGAACTACAACTGAACTACAACTGAACTACAACTGAGCATTTAGAAAAAAATGAAAACTAATAAAAACTATCAAACCTGCTCTAAAAATGAATTAAAACGAACTGAATTAGAGAAAAAAAGTCCAAACTAAATAAAACTCAAGTAGAATGAAAAATCCAAAACTATTCGAACCTGTCAAAGTGGAGCCATATTTGTACCCACAATAAATGACACTAATGATCACATGACCTCAGTGGACACCAGCAGGTTGAACAGAACACCTCCAGTCCGACCCACAGAACCACATTTGGACTGGTTCAGGGTCCTGGTGTCTCCACTCTGGGTTTGGGTCGTCTGTTTTCAGCTCTAATGGACAGTCATGTGTTGGATGATGTCACAACTCTGACCTGAACAACAGCCAACATTTGGACCTGATACCAAACCCAGATAAGAGCAGACAGGAGGGCACCGAGAACCTGACCTTTGACCTTTGACCCAGGTCGAAAGAGAACTCTGTGAAAATAAGCATCTGTGAGTTTGATTTCAGAGACTAAAAATGGACAAGTTCATAAAACAGACGTTTGATCCTGTTTTCAGTGACTGACCAAGTCTGTGGTTCCACACTGGTTCTGGTTCTAAGTGTGTTCTGGTACCACTCTGGTTCTAAGTGTGTTCTGGTACCACTGTGGTTCTAAGTGTGTTCCGGTACCACTCTGGTTCTAAGTGTGTTCTGGTACCACTGTGGTTCTAAGTGTGTTCTGGTACCACTCTGGTTCTAAGTGTGTTCTGGTACCACTCTGACCCCGGCTGCTTTGGAACGTCTGTATTTACATAGAACCTCAGATTTTGCACTTCCTGTCATTAGAAGACCAAGTACTGCGGACAAACGGATGTACAGTCTGTGTGTGGAACTGCTTCTTCTGCTGAGGTTCTGATCCAGGCTGTGTTGGTCTGGGTTCTACTGAGGTTCTGTTTGTGTCTGATGTCAGGTGTTAAAGGTGTTAAACTGTTTTGTTTTTTTTTGTTTTTTTTTTCAGATCTCCTCATCTGAGCTGCTGCCAACAGCGATGTCTGAACACAGGTGAGTGACACTGGAGTTAGCCCCGCCCCCAACAATTACAACTGACACAAATTAAAAAGAATATCTGGAAATAGTTTTAGTTGGACTGTTTACAGTGGATACTGGGGACTTACAGTTACCATGGTTACAGTGGATACTGGAGAGTTACAGTTACCATGGTTACAGTGTCTGATTCAGTGGTTTCCTCGGTGCTGTGATGGGGGTGGTTACCTTGGTTACGGTGTGTGATGGGGGCGATTACCTAGGTTATGGTGCTGTGATGGGGGCTGTTACCTTGGTTACGGTGCTGTGATGGGGGCGGTTACCTTGGTTACAGTGCTGTGATGTGGGCGGTTACCTAGGTTACGGTGCTGTTATGGGGTGGTTACCTTGGTTACGCTGCTGTGATGGGGCGGTTACCTAGGTTACGGTGCTGTGATGGGGGCTGTTACCTTGGTTACGGTGCTGTGATGGGGGCGGTTACCTTGGTTACAGTGCTGTGATGTGGGCGGTTACCTAGGTTACGGTGCTGTGATGGGGCGGTTACCTTGGTTACGCTGCTGTGATTGGGCGGTTACCTAGGTTATGGTGCTGTGATGGGGGTGGTTACCTTGGTTACAGTGTGTGATGGGGGCGGTTACCTTGGTTACGGCGTGTGATGGGGGCGGTTACCTAGGTTGCGGTGCTGTGATGGGGTGATTACCTTGGTTACGGTGTGTGATGGGGGCGGTTACCTAGGTTACGGTGCTGTGATGGGGTGGTTACCTTGGTTACGGTGCTGTGATGGGGGCGGTTACTTTGGTTACGGTGCTGTGATGGGGGCGGTTACCTTGGTTACGGTGTGTGATGGGGGCGGTTACCTAGGTTACGGTGTGTGATGGGGGCGGTTCTCTCATTATTCTGTCTGTTTTCAGGTCGCGGCTTCTGGCTCCGCCCTCGGCCCCTACCTGTATTGGTTGTGACAGGTGGCGGTTACCTTGGTTACCAGCAGTACAAGAAGTGGGGACATGAGGAGGATGGAGCTCCGCCCACCCTGGCCACTCCCACACAGGTGAGAGTCTGCACTGGTCTGGTGGTTGTTTTCAGCTCTGGCTTTGGGTCTGACGTCGTCTTCACTGAGTTCACGTGAACGCGTCTGTTTCAGAAAATCAAACATCGTGTGAATGAAACTGTGAAGGATCTGAGGTTCCTCTGATCTGAGTCGGCCATGCTCAGTCACTGTGGACGTGTCAGACTTTTATTGTGAAAGGGTCAGTCTGTCACAGATGGTGAAAATACAGACGGTTTATCTGTTGATCAGTGTCATCAGTCATTATTGATCGGATTATTGATCAGTTTAACGGTGGTTCGTCTTTGGTTCTGGTCTCAGTGGCTCTGGTTCTGTCTGAGTTTGTAGAGTTGGACCAGGTCTGAGGTTTGGACTCAGATTTGGAGAAGACAGAGGAGATACGACTGGAAAAGCACACACTATTAGGCTCCGCCCACACAGCAGGTCACCCCCCCCCCATCACCAAAATCTAATCATTTGTTCCTTGTGCCAGTATCAACAGTTCCTGAAACTTTCATCCAAATCATAACTTGTTCATTTATCTTGCCAACAAACAAACAAACTCCAATTAAAACTTGACCTCTGTCTGACATCAGGTCATGTGACTCCCATCAGGTCATGTGACTCTGACCTCCTTTTATCTGTGTGTGTGACATCGTCTGCTTCCGTCCTGACTTTGACCTGACAGGAAGTGTCAGATAGAACACAAGTGCAGCCAGCAACAAGTGGGTCAAAGGGGAAGCCCCGCCCCTTTTCCTCACCGCCTCAGCTCACTCCTGATTGGCTGATCCACTGACTGCTGCTGACTAAGGTGATGGTGTGATTATCCAATCAGCTGTCAGGGTTTTATTATTTCCTTTTCAGATTTATGGGCTGTACATTCACACTCTTCATATTTTTTCAGTTTGTGCAGTTTGTTGGTCGTTGTTGTTTCTTGGGTTTGTTTTGGTTGGATCCTGTTTATCCCCAGTGGGTGGAGCTTAGGTGTTGTCCCCTCCCTCCCTCTCTCCCTCCCTTATCCGTCCCTGTCTTTATCCTCTCCGTCCTCTCTCGGCCTCAGTCCTCTCTCTCTCTGCGTGGTCTTCTGCTCGTGTCTCTGGTGTTTTTCGCTCCCATGTGTCGGCCGCTCTTTTCTCCGCCCGCCGCCGCCGCCAGGACTCGTTCATGGTGAGGTTTTTTTCAAACCGCAGCGGCACCGCGCCAGACCTGCTGCGGCAGGTGAGGAGGCGGAAACGCACCAATGAAGGCGAACGGTTGAATGGAGCAGCAGGAGCAGCAGGAGGAGGAGCAGGAGGAGGAACAGGAGGAGGAACAGGAGCAGGAGGAGCAGGGGCAGTGAGGAGGCGGAGGACAGTTCGGTTCAGGTGAATCAGATCCAGGGTTCGGAGCTGGGGGGGGGGGGGGGGGGGTCCAACAGATGAGTCCCATCTGACCCATGGGATGAATTTATGAGGACGTCAGTGATTTTAGTTCCAGTCAGGGCTGTTCGGAAATATCGGTTCTGCAATATATCGCGATATTTCATTTCACAATACTGTATCAATACTAAAAAGTACTGTATGGATATTAAAAAGCACTGCATCAGTATTTTTAGGTATTTATTCAAATGCAGAGATTGTGGAGGTTAATTTTAGTTTTTTTTTGTTTTTGTTTTTTGTTTCTATTTTATTTGTTCTCATTTCCACTTTTATTCAATAATGTTGGTTCCTTTGTTGGGATTGAACTCAAATCCTGTTCTGATGTTAGTTGTGAACTAATAGAATCTGAACATTTGAACAGGATCTGAAACTGGAATGTCTGTAAAACAGAATTTAGTAGTAGCAGCAGTTTTTTATTTGGAGCTCACAGAATCATCAGATAACACAATCATACAACATGGTCAAAAAAATAAATAAATACCATTTTTTCTGCGCTGGAAAAGGAGTGTGCAGAAGTAGAACTTATTGACTCCGCCCCCTTTTTACAAACTAATAATCAAACTAGATCTGCTTCCTTTGCTTTTGTTTACACACATTTTCTTCTGTATATTTTTACAATAACACTAAATATTCATATACACTTTTTAGTCACCTCACACACAATCAGATTTACAGAATCAACTGTTTTAATATAAACTATAATATTTATATGCACTTTAAATATTTACTCCAAATACAATGATTAATAAATGTGATAAAATCTTCTTATCATGATAACCAATTAACTCCAATAATATCTTATTTGATGCGTACTTCTATAATGTTCTATATTTTGTTATTATACTGTATTTATTATCCTTTTAAATGCGTAAATTGAAGAAGACATTTTTCAGTTTTGTTCCAGATCATTCCACAGTTGAACCCTCTAACACACATACACTGGCTTTATATGTTTGTTCTACACTTCATGTTCTTGTAGATTTCAGTTCCCCTTAAATTCTAATTCCTTTGCCTGGGCTCAGACATTTCCTGTAGACTGTAGGGGAGCATATGGACATGGGCTTTAGACAGTACAATAAGAGTATTAAGGTCGACAGAATTTCAGTTTGAGCACAGGAACATTGTGTGATAGAACATGACATCCTGTTCTAATCAAATACAAAAGTCTTTAGTATTTGTGCAGATTTCAGATTTAATTCAATTCTTCCAGGAAATAATCATTAAAAAAAAAAGAAACAAGCGAAACATTGTCTTTTTAACAGTATCATGATATATTGTGACATATGGCATTGTGATCCTAGTGTTGTGATTTGTATCGTGTCGTCAGATTCTTGTTAATCCACAGCTCTAGTTCCAGTCCAGTTCAGTTTTTATTTGACTTTGTTTCAGATCAGACCAGACTTTATTTATTCCACTGTGGGGAAATTTCATAGTTAAAAACAAACAACAAACAAGTGCAAAGAATAAGACAGATAGAAAAAAAAAACACAAATGAGTGAAACATGGAATAGAAAGAAACACAGACGGCTGGTGTTTATTTGAATATCAGCGTCGGTGCTGGTGTTTGAAAACCTTGAAAGTGCTTGAATTTGAGTTGAAGGGCTTGAAAGTGTTTTCAATTCGAACTCTGTGATTAATTGATTTATTTTTGACGTTAACTGAAACCAGAGCTCCTTCCACAGAGGTGACACGTTTGGAAAAATCAAACTTAGTTAAAAAAAGTGTCCATTCCAGCTGTTCTCAGGTCGACTCAGGTACAGTTTGATCTAATCCAGGGTTCTCAAACTCCTGTTCTTTCAGGTTCCACATTCAGCCTGATTTGATCTGCAGTGGGTAGTAAAATAAGAGCAGAAGAACCTAGAAATAATGACAACTACAAAGTTTTGTCTTTGTTTTAGAGCAAAAAAAACCATTAAATTATGAAAATACTTACTTTTATAAACTATACAAACAAAAAAGATGTGAATAACCTGAAAAAACGGACATTTCTTCAGATAAATCAGTGTAATTTTCTCAGTCTTCTGCCTCCACTTCTCATTAGTCCATGTGCATTCTGGATCAGATCTCCAAAGACACTAAACACTGAGGAACAGGAAGAAAAGAGTTCAAACTGGACTGAATTTAATACAGACATTTCAGGTTGGACACATTTGTTCAGGTTAGTCACATTTTATTGGTACAGGAGAGTTTGGAAATGGAAAGAGTTTCATAATTTAATATTTTTTTGCACTAAAACAAAGACTTGATTTGCAGTTGTCATTATTTACAGACATAATGTAATATTTTTTCCATCAAACCCAGTAGTAAATCTGCAGTCCTTCTTCTGTGTGGGTTCTTCTGCTGTTCTTATTGGACTGTAGATCAGATTGGTCTGGATGTGGAACCCACACTAACATGAGTTCCACAGCCTGGACTGTGGAGTTTAGACACTGTGTACATTCATCCCAGGGGTCGGACTGGAAAAAAAATAAAGCAAAAGATGCAATGAGACAAAACCAAAGTGAGATGAAAGGACATTCCAGTGGCTGTGGGATGAACCGGAGCAGGACACTGAGGCTGGACTTTTATTCGCAGAAGTAAATGAAAGTGTTTGAATTTCAGTTGAGTGTTTTTTTATTTGAACTGTTTTATTTCCATGGTGTTCGATTTTAACCAGAGGATGTAAAAGCCAGTCCAAACTGCACAGAAACAGGAGTCAAAGTGTCGCTCATGTGAACAAAACAAACTGAAGGCTTAAAAAAAGGACAAAAACACATGAATAAGTCACAGCAGGTGAAAATGATGAAAAACCAAACAGAGCAGATCAATGAAAGTGTGTCCTATTTAAACCTGCCTTCTGATTGGTTGAAGAGTTGGCATGAAATCAGGTGAGACAGTGACCCATTAAAACAAACAAGGGGTGGGGGGGTGGGGTGGGGTTTACAGTCAGAAGAGCTTAAAGTGTGTGTGTGTGTGTGTGTGTGTGTGTGTGTGTGTGTGTGCGTGCACGCACGTGTGGGGGAGGTGTTACCATGGAGACGGCTATTTTCCTTTTAGCCTAGCTTAGCCTCTGTGAGCCCGTTCATCCTGCGCTAACCTGCTAACCCAGTTAGCCACTGACACAGATCTGTGTTTATCAAAGCAGCTGAACGGATCTGAACCCCCCACCCCACCCCACCCCCACAGAGACACGGGTCACTGTGGAGTCTACACACTCAGCCTCTGGATGAATGGGTGGGTGGGTGGATGAGGGGTGGATATGGAAGTAAATGTGTCTCATCAGATTTGGAATTATTGAATTGAATTTGAATTTCCATTGAATTTCTTGCGCTGCATTTTTTTGCACTGAAATTACATATCTGAAATTTTAGTCTCTGAATTCAACTATGTTCATAAATTTAAAATTAAAAAAAATTCAGATGCAAAAAATTCCGATCACAGATCCTGGACACAGAGGAAAAGCAATCAATTCTATCTCAAGTCGAACCGACAGCCAACCAATCAAGTTACGTTAGGGTGGTCATGTGACACCAATGCAGGAAGACGGTCAGCGCAGATGTGTGAACGGAATGTTTTGCATCTGAATTTTTTTTATTTTAAATTTATGAACATAGTTGAATTCAGAGAAAAGAAATTCAGATACTTAAGTTCAGTGCTAGAAATTCAACAGCTTTTTTAATTCCAAATCTGATGAAACAGATTGACTTCCATCTGTGGGTGGGGGGGGCAGCTGGGCCCAAAGTCTGGGTTAGGGTTCAGGGGACACCATGGTCCTGGATCCTGGGGGGTTCAGGGGACACCATGGTCCTGGATCCTGGGGGGTTCAGGGGACACCATGGTCCTGGATCCTGGGGGGTTCAGGGGACACCATGGTCCTGGATCCTGGGGGGTTCAGGGGACACCAACCTAATGTTGGCTTTAATAAACACATCAGATTATGTGGAAAAAACATCAGATGTCTGAGTGTTTAAAGTGTGTGTTCACACAACCAGTGACACACACACACACACACACACACACACACACACACATCTACTGGATTAAATCCACTGTATGTGAAGGAAACAGAACACTGGAACAGAGGTAGAAGTCAGAGCAGTCATGTGATCCTTTTGAACTCCACACCTTTGAATGTGTTGTGTTTTTTATTGTTCTGTTTGTTTATTTTTACCTTCTGGGTCTGAGTGAGGGATTCTGCACACTTTGGACACCATGGTATGAAGGGTCACATGACTTTATGAAATACTAAACCATGTCAAATAGAAAACCAAACTATGAAAAACATCTGGACATTAGTACGACTGTAGGGGATTAAAGGACGTCTGTGGGCGGGACAAGGACGTCTGTGGGCGGGACAACGAAGGGTTAATGGGGATGTTTTTTGGACCCAGTGGATCCAGTGTGTTTACATCTGCTGTGGTCTGAATACAAACAAACAAACAAACAAAGCCACCAGTCTGTGGACTCTGTCATAACCGTCTGCCGTCCTCTGTTAGCAGCTCTGTAGCCTATCAGTGTTAGCATCTCTGTTAGCAGCTCTGTAGCCTATCAGTGTTAGCATCTCTGTTAGCAGCTCTGTAGCCTATCAGTGTTAGCATCTCTGTTAGCAGCTCTGTAGCCTATCAGTGTTAGCATCTCTGTTAGCAGCTCTGTAGCCTATCAGTGTTAGCATCTCTGTTAGCAGCTCTGTAGCCTATCAGTGTTAGCATCTCTGTTAGTGGCTCTGTAGCTTAGCAGTGTTAGCATCTCTGTTAGCGGCTCTGTAGCTTAGCAGTGTTAGCATCTCTGTCAGTGGCTCTGAAGCTTAGCAGTGTTAGCATCTCTGTTAGCAGCTCTGTAGCCTATCAGTGTTAGCATCTCTGTTAGCAGCTCTGTAGCTTAGCAGTGTTAGCATCTCTGTTAGTGTCTCTGTAGGATAATAGGGTTAGTGGTGTTAGCATCAGTGTGCTGTATTTCAGCTCCTCCTGCTCCTCCTCCTGCTCCTGCTGCTCCTCCTCCTCACACATGCTCCGCCCCTTGCCCCGCCCCTGTGTCCTCCTCCTGTCTCCTTCCCGGTTTTAACTCGTTATGTCGTCATTCTAATCAGGCTTCAGGTGCCTCGCTTGGCGCTCCGTCGTCGTCTGAATGCGTTGAGTGGGGGCGTGTCTCGCCCCGCCCATTGGCGTCGCCGGCCAATTGCCTTCCTCTGCTATGTGCTGTCTGTCAATGCTCTACGGCCACTGGCCAATCGGGTAAGAGCAGCTGCAGGCTGACCTGTGATTTGATGATGGAGAGGGGGAGGGGCTTATCACATATGGACCTCCACTGGTTCTCCTCCTCCTCCTCTCTCTCCTCTCTCTCTCCTCTCTCTCACCTCCTCCTCCTCTCTCTCTCTCTCCTCCTCCTCTCTCTCACCTCCTCCTTTCTCCTCCTCTCTCTCTCCTCCTCCTCTCTCCTCCTCTCACCTCCTCCTCTCTCTCCTCTCTCTCTCCTCTCTCTCACCTCCTCCTCTCTCCTCCTCTCACCTCCTCTCTCCTCTCTCTCTCCTCCTCCTGCTCCTCCTCCTCTCTCACCTCCTCCTCTCTCCTCCTCTCTCTTCCCCTCTCCTCCTCTCTCTCCTCTCTCTCTCCTCTCTCTCACCTCCTCCTCTCACCTCCTCCTCCTCTCTCTCTCCTCCTCCTCTCACCTCCTCTCTCCTCCTCCTCTCTCTCACCTCCTCCTTTCTCCTCCTCTCTCTCTCCTCCTCCTCTCTCCTCCTCTCTCCTCCTCTCACCTCCTCCTCTCTCTCCTCTCTCTCTCCTCCTCTGTCCTCCTCCTCTCTCCTCCTCTCACCTCCTCTCTCCTCCTCTGTCCTCCTCCTCTCTCCTCCTCTCACCTCCTCTCTCCTCCTCCTCCTCTCTCTCTCCTCCTCCTTTCCTCCTCCTCTCTCCTCCCCTCACCTCCTCTCTCTCCTCTCTCTCACCTCCTCCTTTCTCCTCCTCTCTCCTCCCCTCACCTCCTCTCTCCTCTCTCTCTCCTCTCTCTCTCCTCTCTCTCACCTCCTCCTTTCTCCTCCCCTCACCTCCTCTCCCCTCTCTCTCTCCTCTCTCTCACCTCCTCCTTTCTCCTCCTCTCTCCTCCCCTCACCTCCTCTCTCCTCTCTCTCACCTCCTCCTCTCTCCTCCTCTCTCCTCCTCCCCTCACCTCCCCTCACCTCCTCTCTCCTCTCTCTCACCTCCTCCTCTCTCCTCCTCCTCCAGGTGGCGTTGTATCGTTCCTTCCCCACTCGTCTCCTCTCTCGGGCCTGGGGTCGGCTGAATGGAGTTGAACTGCCCACGTGGCTGCGCAAACCCATCTACTCCCTTTACATCTGGACCTTTGGAGTCAACATGCAGGTAAACAAACAGCTTTACTACTGTTTACTGTTAGTTTACTACTGTTTACTGTTAGTTTACTGGTGTTTACTACTGTTTACTGGTGTTTACTACTGTTTACTGTTAGTTTACTGGTGTTTACTGTTAGTTTACTGGTGTTTACTACTGTTTACTGGTGTTTACTACTGTTTACTGTTAGTTTTACTGGTGTTTACTGTTAGTTTACTGGTGTTTACTGTTAGTTTACTGGTGTTTACTACTGTTTACTGGTGTTTACTACTGTTTACTGTTAGTTTACTGGTGTTTACTGTTAGTTTACTGGTGTTTACTACTGTTTACTGTTAGTTTACTGGTGTTTACTGTTAGTTTACTGGTGTTTACTACTGTTTACTGTTAGTTTACTGGTGTTTACTACTGTTTACTGGTGTTTACTACTGTTTACTGTTAGTTTACTGGTGTTTACTGTTAGTTTACTGGTGTTTACTGTTAGTTTACTGGTGTTTACTACTGTTTACTGTTAGTTTACTGGTGTTTACTACTGTTTACTGTTGTTTACTACTGTTTACTGTTAGTTTACTGGTGTTTACTACTGTTTACTGTTGTTTACTACTGTTTACTGTTAGTTTACTGTTGTTTACTACTGTTTACTGTTGTTTACTACTGTTTACTGGTGTTTACTACTGTTTACTGTTAGTTTACTGGTGTTTACTACTGTTTACTGTTGTTTACTTCTGTTTACTGTTAGTTTACTACTGTTTACTGTTAGTTTACTGGTGTTTACTACTGTTTACTGGTGTTTACTACTGTTTACTGTTAGTTTACTGGTGTTTACTGTTAGTTTACTGGTGTTTACTACTGTTTACTGGTGTTTACTACTGTTTACTGTTAGTTTACTGGTGTTTACTGTTAGTTTTCTGGTGTTTACTACTGTTTACTGTTAGTTTACTGGTGTTTACTGTTAGTTTACTGGTGTTTACTGTTAGTTTACTGGTGTTTACTACTGTTTACTGTTAGTTTACTGGTGTTTACTACTGTTTACTGGTGTTTACTACTGTTTACTGTTAGTTTACTGGTGTTTACTGTTAGTTTACTGGTGTTTACTGTTAGTTTACTGGTGTTTACTACTGTTTACTGTTAGTTTACTGGTGTTTACTACTGTTTACTGTTGTTTACTACTGTTTACTGTTAGTTTACTAGTGTTTACTACTGTTTACTGTTGTTTACTACTGTTTACTGTTAGTTTACTGGTGTTTACTACTGTTTACTGTTGTTTACTACTGTTTACTGTTAGTTTACTGGTGTTTACTACTGTTTACTGTTGTTTACTACTGTTTACTGTTAGTTTACTGTTGTTTACTACTGTTTACTGTTGTTTACTGTTAGTTTTCTGGTGTTTACTACTGTTTACTGTTAGTTTACTGGTGTTTACTGTTAGTTTACTGGTGTTTACTGTTAGTTTACTGGTGTTTACTACTGTTTACTGTTAGTTTACTGGTGTTTACTACTGTTTACTGGTGTTTACTACTGTTTACTGTTAGTTTACTGGTGTTTACTGTTAGTTTACTGGTGTTTACTACTGTTTACTGGTGTTTACTACTGTTTACTGTTAGTTTACTGGTGTTTACTGTTAGTTTACTGGTGTTTACTGTTAGTTTACTGGTGTTTACTACTGTTTACTGGTGTTTACTACTGTTTACTGTTAGTTTACTGGTGTTTACTGTTAGTTTACTGGTGTTTACTACTGTTTACTGTTAGTTTACTGGTGTTTACTGTTAGTTTACTGGTGTTTACTACTGTTTACTGTTAGTTTACTGGTGTTTACTACTGTTTACTGGTGTTTACTACTGTTTACTGTTAGTTTACTGGTGTTTACTACTGTTTACTGTTGTTTACTACTGTTTACTGTTAGTTTACTGTTGTTTACTACTGTTTACTGTTGTTTACTACTGTTTACTGTTGTTTACTACTGTTTACTGGTGTTTACTACTGTTTACTGTTAGTTTACTGGTGTTTACTACTGTTTACTGTTGTTTACTTCTGTTTACTGTTAGTTTACTACTGTTTACTGTTAGTTTACTGGTGTTTACTACTGTTTACTGGTGTTTACTACTGTTTACTGTTAGTTTACTGGTGTTTACTGTTAGTTTACTGGTGTTTACTACTGTTTACTGGTGTTTACTACTGTTTACTGTTAGTTTACTGGTGTTTACTGTTAGTTTACTGGTGTTTACTACTGTTTACTGTTAGTTTACTGGTGTTTACTGTTAGTTTACTGGTGTTTACTGTTAGTTTACTGGTGTTTACTACTGTTTACTGTTAGTTTACTGGTGTTTACTACTGTTTACTGGTGTTTACTACTGTTTACTGTTAGTTTACTGGTGTTTACTGTTAGTTTACTGGTGTTTACTGTTAGTTTACTGGTGTTTACTACTGTTTACTGTTAGTTTACTGGTGTTTACTACTGTTTACTGTTGTTTACTACTGTTTACTGTTAGTTTACTAGTGTTTACTACTGTTTACTGTTGTTTACTACTGTTTACTGTTAGTTTACTGGTGTTTACTACTGTTTACTGTTGTTTACTACTGTTTACTGTTAGTTTACTGGTGTTTACTACTGTTTACTGTTGTTTACTACTGTTTACTGTTAGTTTACTGTTGTTTACTACTGTTTACTGTTGTTTACTACTGTTTACTGGTGTTTACTACTGTTTACTGTTAGTTTACTGGTGTTTACTACTGTTTACTGTTGTTTACTTCTGTTTACTGTTAGTTTACTACTGTTTACTGTTAGTTTACTGGTGTTTACTACTGTTTACTGTTAGTTTACTGGTGTTTACTGTTAGTTTACTGGTGTTTACTACTGTTTACTGGTGTTTACTACTGTTTACTGTTAGTTTACTGGTGTTTACTGTTAGTTTACTGGTGTTTACTACTGTTTACTGTTAGTTTACTGGTGTTTACTGTTAGTTTACTGGTGTTTACTGTTAGTTTACTGGTGTTTACTACTGTTTACTGTTAGTTTACTGGTGTTTACTACTGTTTACTGGTGTTTACTACTGTTTACTGTTAGTTTACTGGTGTTTACTGTTAGTTTACTGGTGTTTACTACTGTTTACTGTTAGTTTACTGGTGTTTACTACTGTTTACTGTTGTTTACTTCTGTTTACTGTTAGTTTACTGGTGTTTACTACTGTTTACTGGTGTTTACTACTGTTTACTGTTAGTTTACTGTTGTTTACTACTGTTTACTGTTGTTTACTACTGTTTACTGTTGTTTACTACTGTTTACTGTTGTTTACTACTGTTTACTGGTGTTTTCTACTGTTTACTGTTGTTTACTCTTTATCTTACCCTATCTGATCAGTGTTGTGTGAATGCCTTTCATACAGACTGAATCCCTCAGACTGATTGGATCCTTTATATTCATTCAATACCAGACTGGTACTGACCCTGGTTCTGGTACTGACCCTGGTTCTGGTACTGACCTGGGTTCTGGTACTGACCCTGGTTCTGGTACTGACCCGGGTTCTGGTACTGACCCTGGTTCTGGTACTGACCCAGGTTCTGGTACTGACCTGGGTTCTGGTACTGACCCTGGTTCTGGTACTGACCCAGGCTCTGGTACTGACCCTGGTTCTGGTACTGACCCTGGCTCTGGTACTGACCCAGGTTCTGGTACTGACCTGGGTTCTGGTACTGACCCTGGTTCTGGTACTGACCCGGTTCTGGTACTGACCCAGGTTCTGCTACTGACCCAGGCTCTGGTACTGACCCTGGTTCTGGTACTGACCCGGTTCTGGTACTGACCCAGGTTCTGGTGCCACTCGGACACAGACACTGGTGTTTGTTGTAGTTTTTTGGTGCTGATGTAACTTCCTGTCTCTGTTCTGTCGTCCAATAGGAGGCAGCGGTTGAAGATCTGCATCACTACAGGAACCTGGGGGAATTTTTCCGCCGCCGTCTGAAGCCCGCTGTTCGACCGCTGTGCTCCGCCTCCTGTCTGGTAACTCCGCCTCTCCTTTGTTTGGGTGGGGTTTGGGGCTCACCTCATCAGCTAAAAATGACCAGTTTAGACCAGAACGTTTCCAAACAAAGGATGAAGGTTCAGAACAGCAGGAACCATCAGAGCTGGAGTTCTGGAGAAAGGTGGACTGTGCCATCATTCACCTGAACGTCTGTGAGGAAACGCTTGTCTTCCAAAAGGGGGTGTGGCTATGTTACCAGATCAGAACGGGCTTTTCAGAAGGGGCGTGGCCTCTGTGGACTGCTGCTGTTACAGGAAAAACAAATAAATGAACTGAGGAAACAGCAGCATGTGACCTGGACAACTGACTGAAGAGCATTAGTAACCTGTCTGTCTGTGTGTGTGTCTGTGTGTGTGTGTGTCTGTGTGTGTGTCTGTGTGTGTGTGTGTGTGTGTGTGTGTGTCTGTGTGTGTGTCTGTGTGTGTGTCTGTGTGTGTGTGTGTGTGTGTGTGTCTGTGTGTGTGTCTGTGTGTGTGTGTGTCTGTGTGTGTGTCTGTCTGTGTGTGTGTCTGTGTGTGTGTCTGTCTGTGTGTGTGTCTGTGTGTGTGTCTGTGTGTGTGTCTGTGTGTGTGTGTGTGTGTGTCTGTGTGTGTGTCTGTGTGTGTGTCTGTCTGTGTGTGTGTCTGTGTGTGTGTCTGTCTGTGTGTGTGTCTGTGTGTGTGTCTGTCTGTCTGTCTGTGTGTGTGTCTGTGTGTGTGTCTGTGTGTGTGTCTGTCTGTGTGTGTGTCTGTGTCTGTGTGTCTGTCTGTGTGTGTGTCTGTGTGTGTGTCTGTGTGTGTGTCTGTGTGTGTGTGTGTGTCTGTGTGTGTGTCTGTGTGTGTGTGTCTGTCTGTGTGTGTGTCTGTGTGTGTGTGTCTGTGTGTGTGTCTGTCTGTGTGTGTGTCTGTGTGTCTGTGTGTGTGTCTGTCTGTGTGTGTCTGTCTGTGTGTGTGTCTGTCTGTGTGTGTGTCTGTGTGTGTGTCTGTGTGTGTGTCTGTGTGTCTGTGTGTGTGTCTGTCTGTGTGTGTGTCTGTGTGTCTGTGTGTGTGTCTGTGTGTGTGTCTGTCTGTGTGTGTGTGTGTCTGTGTGTGTGTCTGTGTGTGTGTCTGTGTGTCTGTGTGTGTGTCTGTGTGTCTGTGTGTGGGTCTGTCTGTGTGTGTGTCTGTGTGTGTGTGTGTGTGTGTGTGTCTGTGTGTGTGTCTGTGTGTGTGTCTGTGTGTGTGTGTGTGTGTGTGTGTCTGTGTGTGTGTCTGTGTGTGTCTGTGTGTGTGTCTGTGTGTGTGTCTGTCTGTGTGTGTGTCTGTGTGTGTGTCTGTCTGTGTGTGTGTCTGTGTGTGTGTCTGTGTGTGTGTCTGTGTGTGTGTGTGTGTCTGTGTGTGTGTCTGTGTGTGTGTCTGTCTGTGTGTGTGTCTGTGTGTGTGTCTGTCTGTGTGTGTGTCTGTGTGTGTGTCTGTCTGTGTGTGTGTCTGTCTGTCTGTGTGTGTGTCTGTGTGTGTGTCTGTGTGTGTGTCTGTCTGTGTGTGTGTCTGTGTCTGTGTGTCTGTCTGTGTGTGTGTCTGTGTGTGTGTCTGTGTGTGTGTCTGTGTGTGTGTGTGTGTCTGTGTGTGTGTCTGTGTGTGTGTGTCTGTCTGTGTGTGTGTCTGTGTGTGTGTGTCTGTGTGTGTGTCTGTCTGTGTGTGTGTCTGTGTGTCTGTGTGTGTGTCTGTCTGTGTGTGTCTGTCTGTGTGTGTGTCTGTCTGTGTGTGTGTCTGTGTGTGTGTCTGTGTGTCTGTGTGTGTGTCTGTGTGTCTGTGTGTGTGTCTGTCTGTGTGTGTGTCTGTGTGTCTGTGTGTGTGTCTGTGTGTGTGTCTGTCTGTGTGTGTGTGTGTCTGTGTGTGTGTCTGTGTGTGTGTCTGTGTGTCTGTGTGTGTGTCTGTGTGTCTGTGTGTGTGTCTGTCTGTGTGTGTGTCTGTGTGTCTGTGTGTGTGTCTGTCTGTGTGTGTGTCTGTGTGTCTGTGTGTGTGTCTGTCTGTGTGTGTGTCTGTGTGTCTGTCTGTGTGTGTGTCTGTGTGTGTGTCTGTGTGTCTGTGTGTGTGTCTGTGTGTGTGTGTGTGTGTGTGTGTGTCTGTGTGTGTGTGTCTGTGTGTGTGTGTGTGTGTCTGTGTGTGTGTGTGTCTGTGTGTCTGTCTGTGTGTGTGTCTGTGTGTGTGTCTGTGTGTCTGTCTGTCTGTGTGTGTGTCTGTGTCTGTGTGTCTGTGTCTGTGTGTGTGTGTGTGTGTCTGTGTGTGTGTGTGTCTGTGTGTCTGTCTGTGTGTGTGTCTGTGTGTGTGTCTGTGTGTGTGTCTGTGTGTCTGTCTGTCTGTGTGTGTGTGTCTGTGTGTCTGTCTGTGTGTGTGTCTGTGTGTGTGTCTGTGTGTCTGTCTGTCTGTGTGTGTGTCTGTGTCTGTGTGTCTGTGTCTGTGTGTCTGTCTGTGTGTGTGTCTGTGTGTGTGTCTGTGTGTGTGTGTGTCTGTGTCTGTGTGTCTGTGTGTGTGTCTGTGTGTGTGTCTGTGTGTGTGTGTGTGTGTGTGTCTGTCTGTCTGTGTGTGTGTCTGTGTCTCTGTCCATCTGTCCAGACGTCTCCAGCTGATGGGCGGATCCTTCACTTCGGTCAGGTGAAGAACTCAGAGGTGGAGCAGGTGAAGGGCATCACCTACAGCCTGGAGAACTTCCTGGGTCCACAAACAAGGCGGAGCAATGGTAAGACCACACCCACTGTTTTTTTTTAAGGAACTTCCTTCTATGGACAAGGGGGCAGGACATTTGTTTTTGAAGCTCCAGGTGACAGTTGTGTTACAGCCTGTGGGCGTGTCTGTTGTTTCAGACTCCGCCCCCTCCTCCTTTCAGGACGGCCTCCTGTGGCGTCCTGACACTCAGCTGTTCCACGTGGTCATCTACCTGGCACCAGGTGACTACCACTGCTTCCACTCCCCCACCGACTGGAGGGTGGAGCTACGACGACACTTCCCAGGTATGTGGCTCCACCCACCTGTTCACATGGTCACCTCCTCCATCTGTTTACTCCACCTGTTTACTCCACCTGTTCACTCCTCCAGCTGTTTACTCCACCTGTTTCCTCTCTCTCTCTCTCTCTCTCTCTCTCTCAGGTTCGTTAATGTCAGTTAATCCGGGCGTGGCTCGTTGGGTCAAAGAGCTCTTCTGTCTTAACGAGCGTGTGGCTCTCACCGGCCAATGGGAGCACGGCTTCTTCTCGTTTACAGCGGTTGGAGCCACAAACGTCGGTTCCATCAGACTGTACTTTGACAAGGTGAGAAAAAGACGACAGTGACCGTTTGTGTGTACTGACTCGTCTGTTTGTGTAACTTGTCTGTTTTTAGTGACTCATCTTTTTTGTGTAGTGACTCGTCTGTTTTGTGTGACTCGTCTGTTTTGTGTGACTCGTCTGTTTTGTGCAGTGACTCGTCTGTTGTGTATAGTGACTCGTCTGTTTTGTGTAAAGACTCGTCTGTTTTGTGTAGTGACTCGTCTGTTTTGTGTAGTGACTCATCTGTTTTGTGCAGTGACTCGTTTGTTGTGCATAGTGACTCGTCTGTTTTGTGTAGTGACTCGTCTGTATTGTGTGACTCATCTGCTGTGTGCACTGACTTGTCAGTTTTGTGTAGTGACTCGTCTGTTTTGTGTAGTGACTCGTCTGTTTTTAGTGACTTGTCTGTTGTGTGTAGTGACTCGTCTGTTTTTAGTGACTTGTCTGTTTGTGTAGTGACTCCTCTGTTTTTAGTGGCTTGTCTGTTTTGTGTAATGACTCATCTGTTTTTAGTGACTCGTCTATTGTGTGTAGTGACTCGTCTGTTTTTAGTGACTTGTCTGTTGTGTGTAGTGACTCGTCTGTTTTTAGTGACTTGTCTGTTTTGTGTAGTGACTCCTCTGTTTTTAGTGGCTTGTCTGTTTTGTGTAATGACTCATCTGTTTTTAGTGACTCGTCTATTGTGTGTAGTGACTCGTCTGTTTTTAGTGACTCGTCTGTTTTGTATAGTGACTCGTTTGTTTTGTGTAGTGACTCATCTGTTTTGTGGAGTGACTCGTCTGTTTTTAGTGACTCGTCTGTTTTGTGTGGTGACTCGTTTGTTTTGTGTAGTGACTTATCTGTTTTTAGTGACTCATCTGTTTTTAGTGACTCGTCTGTGTTTAGTGACTCATCTGTTTTGTGTAGTGACTTGTCTGTGTATAGTGACTCGTCTGTTTTGTGTAAAGACTCGTCTGTTTTGTGTAGTGACTCGTCTGTTTTGTGTAGTGACTCATCTGTTTTGTGCAGTGACTCGTTTGTTGTGCATAGTGACTCGTCTGTTTTGTGTAGTGACTCGTCTGTTTTGTGTGACTCATCTGCTTTGTGCACTGACTTGTCTGTTTTGTGTAGTGACTCGTCTGTTTTGTGTAGTGACTCGTCTGTTTTTAGTGACTTGTCTGTTGTGTGTAGTGACTCGTCTGTTTTTAGTGACTTGTCTGTTTTGTGTAGTGACTCCTCTGTTTTTAGTGGCTTGTCTGTTTTGTGTAATGACTCATCTGTTTTTAGTGACTCATCTATTGTGTGTAGTGACTCGTCTGTTTTTAGTGACTCGTCTGTTTTGTATAGTGACTCGTTTGTTTTGTGTAGTGACTCATCTGTTTTGTGGAGTGACTCGTCTGTTTTTAGTGACTTGTCTGTTTTGTGTGGTGACTCGTTTGTTTTGTGTAGTGACTTATCTGTTTTTAGTGACTCATCTGTTTTTAGTGACTCGTCTGTGTTTAGTGACTCGTCTGTTTTGTTTAGTGACTTGTCTGTGTTTAGTGACTCGTCTGTGTTTAGTGACTCATCTGTTTTCAGTGACTCGTCTGTGTTTGGTGACTCGTCTGTGTTTAGTGACTCGTCTGTTTTTAGTGACTCTGTTTTTGTGACTCATCTGTTTTTAGTGACTCGTCTGTTTTTAGTGACTCGTCTGTGTTTAGTGACTTGTCTGTGTTTAGTGACTCATCTGTTTTTAGTGACTCATCTGTTTTTAGTGACTCGTCTGTGTTTGGTGACTCGTCTGTGTTTAGTGACTCGTCTGTGTTTAGTGACTCATCTGTTTTTAGTGACTCGTCTGTGTTTGGTGACTCGTCTGTGTTTAGTGACTCATCTGTTTTTAGTGATTCGTCTGTTTTTAGTGACTCGTCTGTGTTTGGTGACTTGTCTGTGTTTAGTGACTCATCTGTTTTTAGTGACTTGTCTGTGTTTGGTGACTTGTCTGTGTTTAGTGACTCATCTGTTTTTAGTGACTCGTCTGTTTTTAGTGACTCGTCTGTGTTTAGTGACTTGTCTGTGTTTAGTGACTCATCTGTGTTTAGTGACTCATCTGTTTTTAGTGACTCGTCTGTGTTTAGTGACTCGTCTGTGTTTAGTGACTCGTCTGTTTTTAGTGACCCCTCTGTTGGTGACCCCTCTGTTGGTGACCCCTCTGTTAGTGACCCCTCTGTTGGTGACCCCTCTGTTGGTGACCCCTCTGTTAGTGACCCCTCTGTTGGTGACCCCTCTGTTGGTGACCCCTCTGTTGGTGACCCCTCTGTTAGTGACCCCTCTGTTGGTGACCCCTCTGTTGGTGACCCCTCTGTTGTGCTCCTCTCTTCAGGAACTGCAGACCAACGCTCCTCGTTACAGTAAAGGTTCGTTCCACGACCGCGCCTACGCCGCTATAGATGCACAGGTGTCCCAGGGGGGCGTGGCCTGTGCAGACGGAGGGGGCGTGGCCTGTGCAGACGGAGGGGGCGTGTCTCTTCAGAAGGGCGAACCTCTGGGGGAGTTCAACCTGGGCTCCACCATCGTGCTGCTGTTCGAGGCCCCCAGAGGATTCACCTTTAACCTGCAGCCCGGACAGAGGATTCGCATGGGGGAGGGGCTCGGCAGCCTCTGATTGGCTGAGCCACGGGGGGACTCCGACACCCAGAATGCCTTGTGCCTCATGAGGGCGAAATGCCAAAGCCGCTCACCTACATGTACAGGTGAACTGTGACTCCGCCCACCAGACGTGTGACTGAGGTTAAAGGTGGAAGGAAGGTGATTGGTGGAAACCTCAGTTGACTCCTCCCACAACCCAGATTCCATGTTACCATTGTCCAATCAGAACACTTGAACCTCAGCTTGTTTGTTTTTTTTGTTTGACAAAATGTAACAGCATGACCAAACTAAGCCCCGCCCCTTTGACTTTTTTTGTAAAAATATTTTTTCCATTCGTCAGGGGCGTGGTCTTCATTAGGGTGTGGGGGCGTGGTCTTCATTAAGGCGTGGTCTTCCACTGGAGTCAGGTTTCCTGGAATCAAACGTCCTTTACGTCCGAAAAGCAAATGTTCGTAAAAACAAACGTGGACTCACATTTGACGTTTTCTGTCTGAACTTTGATAATAAATAACATTCGATAAAGTGACGCGTGCAGAACTTTCCTTCTTCAGTGATCATTGTGTCGTCTTCATCTTTTCCTTGTTTTTGTTTTATTTATATTTTTATAAAGGATTCAATTAAACAGAATCAGGAGGTTAAAGCGTTTTATTCAGACTGTTAAATATCCTGTTTGAATTTTGTGTGGAACTAAATCTGTCTCATCAGATTCTGAATTAGAAAAGCCATGGAATTTCTAGCACTGACATTTTTTGCACCGAAATTAAGTATCTGAATTTTTTACCTCTCAGTTTTACTGTGTTTATAAATTTAGAATTTAAAAATTTCAAATGCAAAACATTCCGATCACACATCCGGGACACCAGGGAAAAGCAATCGATTCTGTCTGAAGTCGAACCGACAGCCAGCCAATCCAGTTCTGTTAGGTTGGTCATGTGACGCTGATGCAGGAAGACGGTCAGCACGGATGTGTGGTCGGAATTTTTAGCATCAGAATTTTTTGTGTCTGAATTTTTTGCGCCTGAATTTTTTGCATCTGAATTTTTTGTTTTTTTCTAAATTTATGAACATAGTTGAATTCAGAGACAAAAAAATCAGATACTTAATTTCAGTGCAAAAAAAAATTCAGTGTTAGAAATTCAGTGACTTTTCTAATTCAAAATCTGATGGAACAGATTTACTTCTGTAGTTTTCATTCATTACCACCACAGGTCACTTTTAGCCCCACCCCCCTGCTTTAGCCCCGCCCCGGCAGCAGAACCAACAGCACAGCCAATAGGAGGAGGTGGGGCAGCAGTTGCCGTAGCGATGGAAGCGGGGCTCGGCCAATCCTCCGTGGGACCAGCTGTCGTCGGCCGCCTCCTTCCCCAGCCACAGCTTCCCGTCGGGGGTCGTCTCCCCGGCGACGGGCCCCTCCCTGCGGGCGGAGCTCCAGGAGGAGGAGGAGCAGGAGGTGGCGGTCTGCTGGGACTTCACCCCCAGGAAGGAGGCCAGGTCCAGGTCCAGGTTAGAGGCTCCTCCTCTGGGCCGAGGGGTGTTCTGTCTGCACTGGGGGCAGGGGATCCACACCTGGACCAGAACCAGAAAAAGGACAGGGTTAGCAACCAGACCCAGAACCTGGACCAGAACCAGAAAAAGGACAGGGTTAGCGACCAGAACCAGAACCTGGACCTGAACCAGAAAAAGGACAGGGTTAGCGACCAGAACCAGAACCTGGACCAGAACCAGAAAAAGGACAGGGTTAGCGACCAGAACCAGAACCTGGACCAGAACCAGAAAAAGGACAGGGTTAGCGACCAGACCCAGAACCTGGACCAGAACCAGAAAAAGGACAGGGTTAGCAACCAGACCCAGAACCTGGACCAGAACCAGAAAAAGGACAGGGTTAGCGACCAGACCCAGACCCTGGACCAGAACCAGAAAAAGGACAGGGTTAGCGACCAGAACCAGAACCTGGACCAGAACCAGAAAAAGGACAGGGTTAGCGACCAGACCCAGACCCTGGACCAGAACCAGAAAAAGGACAGGGTTAGCGACCAGAACCAGAACCTGGACCAGAACCAGAAAAAGGACAGGGTTAGCGACCAGAACCAGAACCTGGACCAGAACCAGAAAAAGGACAGGGTTAGCGACCAGAACCAGAACCTGGACCAGAACCAGAAAAAGGACAGGGTTAGCAACCAGACCCAGAACCTGGACCAGAACCAGAAAAAGGACAGGGTTAGCGACCAGAACCAGAACCTGGACCAGAACCAGAAAAAGGACAGGGTTAGCGACCAGACCCAGAACCTGGACCAGAACCAGAAAAAGGACAGGGTTAGCAACCAGACCCAGAACCTGGACCAGAACCAGAAAAAGGACAGGGTTAGCGACCAGACCCAGACCCTGGACCAGAACCAGAAAAAGGACAGGGTTAGCGACCAGAACCAGAACCTGGACCAGAACCAGAAAAAGGACAGGGTTAGCAACCAGACCCAGAACCTGGACCAGAACCAGAAAAAGGACAGGGTTAGCAACCAGACCCAGAACCTGGACCAGAACCAGAAAAAGGACAGGGTTAGCGACCAGAACCAGAACCTGGACCAGAACCAGAAAAAGGACAGGGTTAGCGACCAGAACCAGAACCTGGACCAGAACCAGAAAAAGGACAGGGTTAGCGACCAGAACCAGAACCTGGACCAGAACCAGAAAAAGGACAGGGTTAGCAACCAGAACCAGAACCTGGACCAGAACCAGAAAAGGACAGGGTTAGCAACCAGACCCAGAACCTGGACCAGAACCAGAAAAAGGACAGGGTTAGCGACCAGACCCAGAACCTGGACCAGAACCAGAAAAAGGACAGGGTTAGCGACCAGAACCAGAACCTGGACCAGAACCAGAAAAAGGACAGGGTTAGCAACCAGACCCAGAACCTGGACCAGAACCAGAAAAAGGACAGGGTTAGCAACCAGACCCAGAACCTGGACCAGAACCAGAAAAAGGACAGGGTTAGCGACCAGAACCAGAACCTGGACCAGAACCAGAAAAGGACAGGGTTAGCGACCAGACCCAGACCCTGGACCAGAACCAGAAAAAGGACAGGGTTAGCGACCAGAACCAGAACCTGGACCAGAACCAGAAAAAGGACAGGGTTAGCGACCAGAACCAGAACCTGGACCAGAACCAGAAAAAGGACAGGGTTAGCGACCAGAACCAGAACCTGGACCAGAACCAGAAAAAGGACAGGGTTAGCAACCAGACCCAGAACCTGGACCAGAACCAGAAAAAGGACAGGGTTAGCGACCAGAACCAGAACCTGGACCAGAACCAGAAAAAGGACAGGGTTAGCGACCAGACCCAGAACCTGGACCAGAACCAGAAAAAGGACAGGGTTAGCGACCAGACCCAGAACCTGGACCAGAACCAGAAAAAGGACAGGGTTAGCGACCAGACCCAGACCCTGGACCAGAACCAGAAAAAGGACAGGGTTAGCGACCAGAACCAGAACCTGGACCAGAACCAGAAAAAGGACAGGGTTAGCAACCAGACCCAGACCCTGGACCAGAACCAGAAAAAGGACAGGGTTAGCAACCAGACCCAGAACCTGGACCAGAACCAGAAAAAGGACAGGGTTAGCGACCAGAACCAGAACCTGGACCAGAACCAGAAAAAGGACAGGGTTAGCGACCAGAACCAGAACCTGGACCAGAACCAGAAAAAGGACAGGGTTAGCAACCAGACCCAGACCCTGGACCAGAACCACAGAAAGGACAGTGTTAGATACCAGAACCAGAACCTGGACCAGAACCACAGAAAGGACAGTGTTAGATACCAGAACCAGAACCACAAAAACTACAGCGTTAGCAATCAGAACCTTCAGAGCCAGAACCCAGACCTGAACCCGCTTTAACCTCTACAGGTGTAAACTGGACCATGTTGAGGGTTCTCTAAAACTGTCCCTGTGTGTCCTGGTCCATGTGAATCCATCTGTCTCTGAGGCTCCGCCCACACAGTAGGAGAAAGTGGTCCGGATCAGATTTAGGACCGCATATGAAAGTGGTCCGGGTCAGATTTAGGACCGCATATGAAAGTGGTCCGGATCACATTTAGGACCGCATATGAAAGTGGTCCAGGTCAGATTTAGGACCGCATATGAAAGTGGTCCGGGTCAGATTTAGGACCGCATATGAAAGTGGTCCGAGTCAGATTTAGGACCGCATATGAAAGTGGTTCAGATCAGATTTAGGACCGCATATGAAAGTGGTCCGGGTCAGATTTAGGACCGCATATGAAAGTGGTCCTTATCAGATTTAGGACTGCATATGAAAGTGGTCCGGATCAGATTTAGGACCGCATATGAAAGTGGTCCGGATCAGATTGAGGACCGCATATGAAAGTGGTTCGGATCAGATTTAGGACCGCATATGAAAGTGGTCCGGGTCAGATTTAGGACCGCATATGAAAGTGGTCCTTATCAGATTTAGGACTGCATATGAAAGTGGTCCGGATCAGATTTAGGACCGCATATGAAAGTGGTCTGGATCAGATTGAGGACCGCATATGAAAGTGGTTCGGATCAGATTTAGGACCGCATATGAAAGTGGTCCGGATCAGATTGAGGACCGCATATGAAAGTGGTTCGGATCAGATTTAGGACCGCATATGAAAGTGGTCCGGATCAGATTTAGGACCACATATGAAAGTGGTCCGGATCAGATTTAGGACCGCATATGAAAGTGGTCCAAACTGTGAACAAAGGTTTTTGGACCTGGTCCCGGGGCAGAACCAGCTCCAACAGGACCTGGATGCAGGTGCTGGTGTATTGGCTAACACTGCTGCTTAAAGGTGGTCTGGACCACCAGCTGATGGTCCAGGGACCATCAGCTGATGGTCCAGGGACCATCAGCTGATGGTCCAGGGACCACAGCTGATGGTCCAGGGACCATCAGCTGATGGTCCAGGGACCACAGCTGATGGTCCAGGGACAGCTGAGGGAAAACCAGAACTGAATCTGGAGCCGACCCTAGACCCTGACATTTAAGGAACGTGATGGTCGTCCACTCGCGGACGGACCGCCGCCGGTCTGGAACCTGTGGATTCAGGGGGCGTGGCCCGTACCGCCCGCCCACCCACCCCGCTGATGACATCATCACTCACCTGTTCGTTGATCACCGTGTCCAGTCTCTTCAGACAGGCCTGGCAGAAGGCGTGGCCGCAGTGCAGTCGCCGTGGCAACCGCGCAGCCAAGTCATAACTGCCGAAGCACACGATGCACACCAGGTCCTGCTTCCTCAGCGATGTCATCGTCTCCATGTCAACGGGAGGCGGAGGAGGGGGGAGGGGCTGTTGCGTCTCCTCCTCTTCTTCTTCTTCGTCCTCTTTTTTCTTGATGTCCAACATTTTGTCCTGATTGGATTTCTGTCCGAACAGAAACGAGGACAAAGACACGGTCAGAACCGGGCCTGCTGGGGGGTCAGAACCGGGCCCGCTGTGGGGTCAGAACCGGGCCTGCTGGGGGGTCAGAACCGGGCCTGTTGAGGGGTCAGAACCGGGCCCGCTGTGGGGTCAGAACCGGGCCTGCTGGGGGGTCAGAACCGGGCCTGTTGAGGGGTCAGAACCGGGCCCGCTGTGGGGTCAGAACCGGGCCCACTGGGGGTCAGAACCGGGCCTGTTGAGGGGTCAGAACCGGGCCCGCTGTGGGGTCAGAACCGGGCCCGCTGGGGGTCAGAACCGGGCCCGCTGGGGGGTCAGAACCGGGCCCGCTGGGGGGTCAGAACCGGGCCCGTTGAGGGGTCAGAACCGGGCCTGTTGAGGGGTCAGAACCGGGCCCGCTGTGGGGTCAGAACCGGGCCTGCTGGGGGGTCAGAACCGGGCCTGCTGGGGGGTCAGAACCGGGCCTGTTGAGGGGTCAGAACCGGGCCCGCTGTGGGGTCAGAACCGGGCCCACTGGGGGTCAGAACCGGGCCTGTTGAGGGGTCAGAACCGGGCCCGCTGTGGGGTCAGAACCGGGCCCGCTGGGGGTCAGAACCGGGCCCGCTGGGGGTCAGAACCGGGCCCGCTGGGGGGTCAGAACCGGGCCTGTTGGGGGGGCAGAACCGGGCCCGCTGGGGGGTCAGAACCGGGCCTGGGGGGGGGTCAGAACCGGGCCCGGTGGGGGGGTCAGAACCGGGCCTGCTGTGGGGTCAGAACCGGGCCCACTGGTGGGTCAGAACCGGGCCCACTGGTGGGTCAGAACCGGGCCCGCTGTGGGTTCAGAACCGGGCCCGCTGGGGGGTCAGAACCGGGCCTGGTGGGGGGGTCAGAACCGGGCCTGCTGTGGGGTCAGAACCGGGCCCACTGGTGGGTCAGAACCGGGCCTGCTGTGGGTTCAGAACCGGGCCTGCTGTGGGGTCAGAACCGGGCCCGCTGTGGGGTCAGAACCGGGCCCGCTGTGGGGTCAGAACTGGGCCTGCTGGGGGGTCAGAACCGGGCCCGCTGTGGGGTCAGAACTTGGCCTGCTGTGGGGTCAGAACCGGGCCCTCTGGTGGGTCAGAACCGGGCCTGCTGTGGGTTCAGAACCGGGCCCGCTGTGGGGTCAGAACCGGGCCCGCTGGGGGGTCAGAACCGGGCCCGCTGTGGGGTCAGAACTTGGCCTGCTGTGGGTTCAGAACCGGGCCTGCTGTGGGTTCAGAACCGGGCCCGCTGTGGGTTCAGAACCGGGCCCGCTGTGGGGTCAGAACCGGGCCCGCTGTGGGGTCAGAACTTGGCCTGCTGTGGGTTCAGAACCGGGCCTGCTGGGGGGTCAGAACCGGGCCCGTTGAGGGGTCAGAACCGGGCCCGCTGTGGGGTCAGAACCGGGCCCGCTGGGGGTCAGAACCGGGCCTGTTGAGGGGTCAGAACCGGGCCCGCTGTGGGGTCAGAACCGGGCCCGCTGGGGGTCAGAACCGGGCCCACTGGGGGGTCAGAACCGGGCCCGCTGGGGGGTCAGAATCGGGCCCGCTGGGGGGTCAGAACCGGGCCTGTTGAGGGGTCAGAACCGGGCCCGCTGGGGGGTCAGAACCGGGCCCGCTGTGGGGTCAGAAACCGGGCCCGCTGTGGGGTCAGAACTTGGCCTGCTGTGGGTTCAGAACCGGGCCTGCTGGGGTTTCAGAACCGGGCCCGTTGAGGGGTCAGAACCGGGCCCGCTGTGGGGTCAGAACCGGGCCCGCTGGGGGTCAGAACCGGGCCTGTTGAGGGGTCAGAACCGGGCCCGCTGTGGGGTCAGAACCGGGCCCGCTGGGGGTCAGAACCGGGCCCACTGGGGGGTCAGAATCGGGCCCGCTGGGGGGTCAGAACCGGGCCTGTTGAGGGGTCAGAACCGGGCCCGCTGGGGGGTCAGAACCGGGCCTGGTGGGGGGTCAGAACCGGGCCCGGTGGGGGGTCAGAACCGGGCCTGCTGTGGGGTCAGAACCGGGCCCACTGGTGGGTCAGAACCGGGCCCACTGGTGGGTCAGAACCGGGCCCGCTGGGGGGTCAGAACCGGGCCTGGTGGGGGGGTCAGAACCGGGCCTGCTGGGGGGTCAGAACCGGGCCCACTGGTGGGTCAGAACCGGGCCTGCTGTGGGTTCAGAACTGGGCCTGCTGGGGGGTCAGAACCGGGCCCGCTGTGGGGTCAGAACCGGGCCCGCTGTCGGGTCAGAACTTGGCCTGCTGTGGGGTCAGAACCGGGCCCACTGGTGGGTCAGAACCGGGCCTGCTGTGGGTTCAGAACCGGGCCCGCTGGGGGGTCAGAACCGGGCCCGCTGTGGGGTCAGAACCGGGCCCACTGTGGGGTCAGAACTTGGCCTGCTGGGGGGTCAGAACCGGGCCCGCTGTGGGGTCAGAACCGGGCCCGCTGTGGGGTCAGAACTTGGCCTGCTGTGGGTTCAGAACCGGGCCTGCTGGGGGGTCAGAACCGGGCCCGCTGTGGGGTCAGAACCGGGCCTGCTGTGGGGTCAGAACCGGGCCCGCTGTGGGGTCAGAACTTGGCCTGCTGTGGGGTCAGAACCGGGCCTGCTGTGGGGTCAGAACCGGGCCCGCTGTGGGGTCAGAACTTGGCCTGCTGTGGGGTCAGAACCGGGCCTGCTGTGGGGTCAGAACCGGGCCCGCTGTGGGGTCAGAACTTGGCCTGCTGGGGGGTCAGAACCGGGCCTGCTGGGGGGTCAGAACCTGGGTCTGGGTTTGGAGGTGTTGTGAGTTTCTCAGGTGGACCTGTTGAACCAGCGTCCACAGTCAGACCCTAAAATCAAAGACATGTGACTGAAGGTGGGTTCACAACGACTGCACTGAGGTCATTTCAAACATTTGTTTCAAAAGCATCTGAAAAGGACCGGGATTCATGGGAAATGTAGGCTGTGGGTCATGTGATCTGATTTACATTTGAATTGTTTTTTCCTTCAGTTCTGTTGGGTTTGGAATTCTTTAGTCTTTTTTCTGTGTATTGTTCATTTCTGGGGAGGTTTTCATATCAGCCTTCTTTGGTTTCTGTCCTCTCCTGCACAATGATGTTCTGTGTTTCAAAGTTCTTTTTTTAAGTTTTCTCTTGCTGTTTTATGATGTGCTAATTAATGAATTAATTAAAAAAACAAACAAACACACAAACAGACCAGAGTTCGTTTGTCAGAAAGTCTAGACTTTGTTTTTGGTGTAAACACAAACATGAACTCTGATTTGAACTGAACAAGTGGACCCAGGACCACCTACAGGAGGTGGTCCTGGTGGTCTGGAGGTGGACCCAGACCAGGTGGTTCTGGGTCCACTTCCAAACAGACTCTGGTCCGGTCCGGTTCTGCTGTGAACAGAACCGTGCTCCAGCCCAAACACACCACAGAACCATCAGCCTGTTTGTTCTAGATGAGCCACCGTAGCCTCTGGGAGGAGCTGAGCATCATGGGTAATCAGAGCTAACACTGAGCGTCTCCTGGACATGTGGTCACATGTCCATTTGACCAAACTGGGTCCGGTCAGCTGTTGTGGACAGCAGACAGTATTTAAAGGTGTGTGTGTACAGACAGGATTCCAGACCCGTGTTCACGCAGACCTGAACAGACCAGCAGCTGTTCTGTCAGACCATGGACTCACATCCGAAACACTGTCCAGGTATTCAAACACAAGTTCATCCGTCTGTTCCTTGTCATGTGTGTGTGTGTGTGTGTGTTTTCTTCCAGGTCAGTAAATGAACAGTTCATGTGGTTTGTGTGATTCCACATCAGAATGTGTGTCGTATTAAACTGAACTGTGTCAGTGAAGGAGCACATCTGAAAACAGCTGTCAATCAAACCACATTCAGCATTCGGACCCGCCCTCCCATTAGAGCGCAGAAGCTCAGCGTCCGGCCCGGCCGAGCTCCGCCCACGGCTCCGTTCACCCCCAGAGACGCCGAGCATCCAGGGGCGGGACGACAGGTGTGATGTGTCCAGTGCTGGTCCAGTCTGTAGTGGTTTTAAACCAGTTCCACTCAGTCCCATTGAAGTGCATGGACCAATGAGAACGCAGACACGGGAATGGAGGAGGAGTGAACAACATCCAGTCCACTGATCTGGGATCAGACTGAGTCTGAACCAACTGGTCTGAGAGATGAACGGGTTCAACACATTTGGAGTCAATGAAATGAAAACAACTGAACAGATTTGAGCATTTAATGGGAGTCATGTTAGGGTCAGAGGAGCTTCAGCTGCAGTCGGACACAAACACCTGGGATCTGAACCCACAACCACCGTCCACTTCCTGTTCCTAAAACTCCGATTATTTGAATTCAACACTTGTTCATTTTGTTTAAATTTTGATCCATCCACTAAATCCATCCCATAATAAACAGTGTTAAATTCCTACACTAACACCCTTCAACCAGTGAGTACAAATACACACTGAACATGTGACCAAAAATAATAAGAATATGACCCAGAGGTGGAGTGAACCACAGACAGAAGAAATAAACAAATACATTCAACTATTTCAACATAGAATATTGGGTTTGTACAAAAAATGTGGTTGGTTTTCTTTACAAACTTGTTATTTAAAAGATTCAAAATCTGACAGTTATTGAATATTCAATATTTTTGTTTATGGCTCAAGTTGATGGAAAAAAATTTAAATAAATAAATAAATAAATAAGTAAAACAATGATAATGATGGTGGTGATAATAATAATAATAATAATAATAATAATAATAATAATAATAATAATAATTAGTAGATCACCCCATCACCACCAAAATGTACTCATTTCTTCCTTGTGCCAGTATCAACATTTCCTGAAAGTTTCATGAAAATCCGTCCATAACTTTTTCAGTTATCTTGCTAACAAACAAACAAACAAACAAACAAACAAACAAACAAACCCTGGCAAAAACCTACCCTCCTTGGTGGAGGTAAAACCAAAAGCTCCGACCCTTCGGTCCTGTCTGAGTCAGATCCAGTCCAACCTCTGTCTGTTCACACGTCTGCAGCTCTGACCCACACACACATTCCATCAGATAACTGTGACATCACTGTGATGTCATCAGTCAGTCCTGCAGCTCTGACCCACACACACATTCCATCAGATAACTGTGACATCACTGTGATGTCATCAGTCAGTCCTGCAGCTCTGACCCACACACACATTCCATCAGATAACTGTGACATCACTGTGATGTCATCAGTCAGTCCTGCAGCTCTGACCCACACACACATTCCATCAGATAACTGTGACATCACTGTGATGTCATCAGTCAGTCCTCATATTCTGTCTTGTGTCCGTCTGTAAACTCACCCACCTGTGGACTGACTCACATCCTCCTCCTCCTCTTCTTCTTCTTCTTCTTCTTCTTCTTCTTCTTCTTCTTCTTCTTCTTCTTCTTCTTCTTCTTCTTCTTCTTGTTAGTTTCTCCCTTTTGTCGTCTCTCTCTCTCTTCCGTCGTTTCTCTCCATCTGGTTCAGACTCTTTTCTTTCCTCTTCACTCTTTTTTTCCTTCTTTCTCTTTGGTTTGATTTTTTCCCTTTATTTCTTCTCTTTTCTTCTTTTATTGTGTTGTCGTCTATCTGTTGTTATTTTTCTTTTTGTTTCTTTTCTTCCTGTTGTTTTATTCCTCGTCTCTTCTTCTTCTTCTTCTTTGTGCTTCAGAGAGAGAGAGAGAGAGAGAGAGAGAGAGAGAGAGAGAGAGAGAGAGAGAGAGAGAGAGAGAGAGAGAGAGAGAGGCTGTCCCATTAATAATTGAACCTCGCTCGGCCACAGCAGACGTTGACTCAGCTTTAGTTTATTTTCACTGATTCGTTCGTGAACGCCTTCATCATGTTTTCAGAACATAAACTGAAGTCATTGTATAATTAACATGTGACATGTTCACAGAAAAAGTCCAAATAATGTTGTGTTGAATGTTGTTATTTATTTCATTTGTTTATTTGACTTAAAAAACATAATAAATACAAAACATTGATTATTATGAAGATAAATCCAGATCAATAAGTGATCAATATCTGCAGGTATGTGTCATAATCAACATGTAAACAACAACAGAAATAATAATCTAATGGGATTAATTATTGATCTGTCACGTGATCAGCCAATAGAAAGTGGAGCTGATCTCAGGTTTCTATTGGCTGCCGGCGTCGGCCTATCAGGTTACAGCACGGCGCTGTGGTTGCCTAGCAACAGCCAGGTAAACACACAGACCTTCACACAGTTTAAGGATCAGCCAATCAGAGTCCAGAATTCTGTCTGTCACACAACGGTCCGAGTGTCTGAAGTCTGTCTGATCAGATCTGGAATTAGAAAAGCCATGGACTCCAGAGCACTAGCATTTGTTTTGCACTGAAATTAAGTGTCTGACTTTTTTATCTCTGAATTCGCCCGTGTTCATGAATTTAGAATAAAAAAAATCTGATGCAAAAAATTCAGAATCACAAATTCCGATCACAGATCCGGGACACCAAGGAAAAGCTACTGATTCTATCTGAAGTGGAACCGACAGCCAGCCAATCCAGTTCCGTCAGGTTGGTCATGTGACACCGATGCAGGAAGACGGTCAGCGCAGATGTGTGATCTGAATATTTTGCTTCTGAATTTTTTGCATCTGAATTTTTTGCATCTGAATTTTTTGCTTCTGAATTTTTTGCTTCTGAATTTTTTGCTTCTGATTTTTTTGCATCTGAATTTTTTGCATCTGAATTTTTTGCTTCTGAATTTTTTGCTTCTGATTTTTTTGCATCTGAATTTTTTGCTTCTGAATTTTTTGCATTAGAATTTTTTACATTTGAAGGTTTTACATTTGAATTTTTTACATTTGAATTTTTTGCTTCTGAATTTTTGCTTCTGAAGTTTTTGCTTCTGAAGTTTTTGTATTTGAATGTTTTACATTTGAAGGTTTTACATTTGAATTTTTTACATTTGAATTTTTTGCATCTGAATTTTTTGCTTCTGAATTTTTTGCTTCTGAAATTTTTGCATTTTAATTTTTTGCTTCTGAATTTTTTGCATTAGAATTTTTTACATTTGAAGGTTTTACATTTGAATTTTTTACATTTGAATTTTTTGCATCTGAATTTTTTGCTTCTGAATTTTTTGCTTCTGAAATTTTTGCATTTTAATTTTTTGCATCTGAATTTTTTGCTTCTGAATTTTTTGCTTCTGAAGTTTTTGCATTTGAATTTTTTACATTTGAATTTTTTGCATCTGAATTTTTTGCTTCTGAATTTTTTGCTTCTGAATTTTTGCTTCTGATTTTTTTGCATCTGAATTTTTGCTTCTGAATTTTTTGCTTCTGAAGTTTTTGCATTAGAATTTTTACATTGAATGTTTTACATTTGAATTTTTTGCATCTGAATTTTTTGCATCTGAATTTTTTGCTTCTGAATTTTTTGCTTCTGAATTTTTTGCTTCTGAAATTTTTGCATTTGAATTTGTTTTGCATCTGAATTTTTTGCATCTGAATTTTTTATTCTAAATTTATGAACAGGTGAATTCGGAGACAAAAAAATTCAGATACTTAATTTCAGTGCAAAAAAACATCAGTGCTAGAAATTCAGTGGCTTTTCTAATTCAAAATCTGATGGAACAGATTGACTTCCATACAGGTGTCTTTGAACGCACCACCGTTAAACAGAACCGGAACAATTGACACGAAAACACTGACGTCACAATGAATGTTATTGAATCCATATATGGTCAACAGGAACTGATAAACCCCTCCCACTTAAAGGTACCAGACAGTTAATCAACACTTTTTATTTCACACAAACATAATTTTGACTATAATTTAGTAAAGATTTATTCTTAAAATTATTTCTCCTTCAAAGGCGCCTTCATTCCACAGTTTTACAAATATAAAGAAATATAAATACTTTATGGATATTGGTTGGAAACACTTTACGAAAATATAAAATAAACCATTTGTTCACATAAATACACAAACATTTGATCTTATTTCCTATAAATGTTACACAGCTACAGTTAAATATTCAAACATCTGTGTTTGTGTCGGATTTGTCAGGAAATGTAAAAAAAAAAAAAAAAATTAAACAAAGCTGAACAATTAAACTGTAACAGAAATTCAAACGTTAACTGATCTAAAATTATTATTCAATCGACAAAATTAACCCTTTCATGCACAGTGGTCACTGCAGTGGTCACTCCAGTGGTCAGTTCTTCTCCAGCTGTTCTCTTGTATATTCATGGGTTCTGCTGTTTTAGTTGCATATCAGCCGACACAGTGGACACTAATGTGCCATCCCATAATAACCCACTGACATTCAGACCAGTACTGGAACTGCGGTTCTAGTTCTCAGGTGTCAAACCCCTAAAAGTTCTGATCCGGCCCGCAGGAGGACTTTACAAAGTGCAGAAGATATGAACAGTCAAAGGCGTCGAAGTCCAAAACAACAGCAGAAAAACAGAAACCCTGACCGCAGATGTTCCACTGGGGTTAACGTGAAGGACAAAATCTGACACCACGCCTGTAAATTATGGCAACACCAATTTCTTCTGTCTGATTTATTGCAAAGAACATTCAATTCTGATCTCCTCTAATAATAAAATGTCAATAAATGAACAAATATGAACAACCTGGAACGTCCACAGAAACACCTGTCCTGTTCAAAAGCTCCTGTCTGTTCTGAGCCTTTGTACATCTGCTCTGTAACGCACATGTACGAATCAGAAGTTGTGGTTAATAATGATAAAAATGTTCTTATTATTTCTTCTATTTTTCCTCGGAAGTTTCATTCTTTTCAGGTTATTCACATCTTTTTTTGTTTGGATAGTTTGTAAAATGTAAATGACTCCATAATTTCATCTTACTAGTGTCATTGTACCCGTGGTGCCGCTGCACCATAGCGCCCTCCTGTGCTGCGACACTGGGACACGCGTCAGACAAAGTCATGGCGGACACACAAACGTCCATTCCAGTCAGATTTTTGGCATGTACAGAACTTTGCAGCTGTCATTGTTTTGAAGCTGTTGTGTTGTTGTTCTCCAACTGCAGATCCAACTGGGCTGAATGCACAACCTGAAAGAACAGGAGTCTGAGCGCCCTGGTCTACAGAAACCTGGTCCACAGAAACCTGGTCCACAGAAACCTGGTCTACAGAAACCTGGTCCACAGAAACCTGGTCCACAGAAACCTGGTCTACAGAAACCTGGTCCACAGAAACCTGGTCTACAGAAACCTGGTCCACAGAAACCTGGTCTACAGAAACCTGGTCTACAGAAACCTGGTCTACAGAAACCTGGTCCACAGAAACCTGGTCTACAGAAACCTGGTCCACAGAAACCTGGTCTACAGAAACCTGGTCTACAGAAACCTGGTCCACAGAAACCTGGTCTACAGAAACCTGGTCCACAGAAACCTGGTCTACAGAAACCTGGTCCACAGAAACCTGGTCTACAGAAACTGGTCTACAGAAACCTGGTCCACAGAAACCTGGTCTACAGAAACCTGGTCCACAGAAACCTGGTCTACAGAAACCTGGTCCACAGAAACCTGGTCTACAGAAACCTGGTCCACAGAAACCTGGTCCACAGAAACCTGGTCTACAGAAACCTGGTCCACAGAAACCTGGTCTACAGAAACCTGGTCTACAGAAACCTGGTCCACAGAAACCTGGTCTACAGAAACCTGGTCTACAGAAACCTGGTCCACAGAAACCTGGTCTACAGAAACCTGGTCCACAGAAACCTGGTCTACAGAAACCTGGTCCACAGAAACCTGGTCCACAGAAACCTGGTCCACAGAAACCTGGTCTACAGAAACCTGGTCTACAGAAACCTGGTCCACAGAAACCTGGTCTACAGAAACCTGGTCCACAGAAACCTGGTCTACAGAAACCTGGTCCACAGAAACCTGGTCTACAGAAACCTGGTCCACAGAAACCTGGTCTACAGAAACCTGGTCTACAGAAACCTGGTCCACAGAAACCTGGTCTACAGAAACCTGGTCCACAGAAACCTGGTCTACAGAAACCTGGTCTACAGAAACCTGGTCCACAGAAACCTGGTCTACAGAAACCTGGTCCACAGAAACCTGGTCTACAGAAACCTGGTCCACAGAAACCTGGTCTACAGAAACCTGGTCCACAGAAACCTGGTCTACAGAAACCTGGTCCACAGAAACCTGGTCTACAGAAACCTGGTCCACAGAAACCTGGTCCACAGAAACCTGGTCTACAGAAACCTGGTCCACAGAAACCTGGTCCACAGAAACCTGGTCCACAGAAACCTGGTCCACAGAAACCTGGTCCACAGAAACCTGGTCTGCACCAACATGTCTGAGTTTAAACATTAAATAATTGTAATCAACAGGGTTTTTTAAACAAATCGTTTTTTGGTTCTTTTGTTGCATATTATCTCCATGAAGTGAGTGACACCTACTATTATGGTATGTTCAAATGTGACAAAACATTAGATTAGCTGCATTAACATGTTTTTATTTCATACTTTTCACATAGTTTATCAGTAAATACATGTTTCTTTGCTTCTAAAATTAAACCCATGCTGTCCAGCCGAGTGGATATTTTTGTAACTCCATGAAAAATAGGTTCATAAAAAAATTCAATCACTTTTTTTTTTTCTTTTCATGCCTTAAGAGGAATAAAAACCCTCAGGAAATAAATCTTGATTAAGCTTGCATGAAAGGGTTAAATCAAGCATCGCTGTGTCGTCATGGCAACAGTTTGGAGCTAAACCAAAAGATGTTTTTTTTTTGTTTGTTTTTTTTAATTTCAAGGATAAAAATCTGCCACAAAAAAATACGACTGATCCTATTTGTGTGTTTGTGTTTTAGTAAAAGTCCCAGCTAAAGGTCAAAGGTCATGAACAGACTCTTTCCATCTGCACTTTTTGACCTTTGAGCTTGTGCTTCTTGACTTTTTTCTGTAACTTTGGTGAATTCTTGATTCAAATCTAGAACATTTACATCTATTATTGACACGAAGCAACAAAGACATTTTCCACCAGTCTCCCTTTTTGGGTGAGATTCTTGGTTTCATTGTTTCAAATACGTCATATTTTACAGTAAGACGTTCATTTCCATATAGAGCATGTGGTCATGTGACACTGCTAACGCGCTTCACTGTTTTAATTAAAGCTTTTACAGATTTTTATGAACTTTTCTTTTCCGTCCGTCTTCTTTTTTCTCGCTCCATTTAACGTCTCTTTAAGGATGAATAAATCCAAACGGCGCCGTGACATCACTTCTTCTTGCGGCAGCGGTAGCAGCAGGCTCGGCACCGCCCCCCCTCCTCGTCTCCGCCCGTGTCCTCTTTTACCGTATATGGAGGTGGGGGGGCGGAGCCTGAGCCGCTGTACGGGTTCCCGTCGTCGCTCAAAGCCCCCAGATTGGCTATCACTGTAGAGTTGTCATCGGAGGGGCGGAGCTTCGCCCGAGGGATGGTCACGTCTCGGTAAGGGTTGTCGATTGACACGTTGATTTTGGAATTCATAGTGGGCGGAGCTTATGTCAACCACGTGGATCAGCCGGTCACCCAATCAGAGAAGATGAGACCTAAGAGAGAAAATAGGAGTATTTAATACGTTAGAATTCAGTATTTATTAAAGAGACTCGACAGCAGCGTTTACACGAACACACTTCAGCTGCAGCTCGACTGTCAGAACTTCAGACGGATGGGACTGTGGGTTCTGTGAAGGGAGTCGTTCAATCAGGAGTCGTTCAATCAGGAGTCGTTCAACAGACTGGCTCTGTTCTGTTTTTCCATTCTTTTGAAACACCAGTGTTTGAATGACTAAACAGGCTCCATGTGATGACTGACATTCCATTTAAAGGTGTTTAACTGGTGCAGCAGTAAATATTATCTTAGCATAAAAAGAATCGTTAGTTCAGATGTGTGGGTTAAATCCATGACATGAGAGGTGACATCAGACAAATGATGGAACTGGAGCAGAAACATCCCAGTCCATTCTGTGGACCAGTCTGTAGAAGAAAAAGGAAGAAGAAAAGAAAATATTTTCTGATGAAAGAACATTTGATTCTCCTCCAAACAAGAACAAGAAATGTGTGGAAACAAACGGAAAAAACTGCACAAACACAACAGTGATGAATCAGTTCAGTTACTGAACTACCTGACCTGGAGTTCCATTCCAGAACTAGAACAGTGGATGAAGCTAAGCTGACAGGGAATCCGACACTCCCTGCTTAAAAAAAAAAAAAGAACGTCTCTTTGCAAAAGCTTGGTTCCCATCGTTAATTTCAAAGAGCCGTTCAAAAGATTCGATTCGTTTGTGAACATCACATCACCAGTACTTCCAGGTGACCCCTTTAGCCAGACCCTTACCGCTGTGTATCAGGGTCAGTTATTTGACAGTGATGTGGGTTTGCAGATGATGCTGTTTGTTATAATGACACAAAATCTGTTGGTTTTCTTTCATTGTTTTGGTTCGGACCTGACGGACGGCCCTCCCTCTCAGTCAGAATGTGGAACTTCGAATCAGAGTCTGTTCTCCAAGCGGTCGTTTACAGTGTGACTCTGCCAGCAGAGGCGGGGTTTCCCACCTTTAGCTCCGCCCCTCTGTCCCAGACGTCTGTGGCAGAGGTGGACAGTGTGAGGACACTGGTGCTTGGGCCTCTGCTGACTGACCGCTGTGGTCCGTCCAGACTGTGTGAGGTGTGCTTCTGATGTGTGTTCAGACACAGTTGTGTGTTTGTGTTTGTTTATGCGACCACAGGTTTTTGTGTCCGTGTCACTTCTGTCAAAATCACAGACCGCCTCCACAGTTCCATGAGCAGGACTCAACGCACAGTCCGACACCTCCGCTACGGCTCTACGCCTTCACCTCTGAATAAACAGCCTGAACAGGTACACCACCACAGGTCCATGACCACAGGTCCATGACCACAGGTACACCACCACAGGTCCATGACCACAGGTCCATGACCACAGGTCCATGACCACAGGTCCATGACCACAGGTCCATGACCACAGGTCCATGACCACAGGTCCATGACCACAGGTCCATGACCACAGGTACACCACCACAGGTCCATGACCACAGGTCCATGACCACAGGTCCATGACCACAGGTACACCACCACAGGTCCATGACCACAGGTCCATGACCACAGGTCCATGACCACAGGTACACCACCACAGGTCCATGACCACAGGTCCATGACCACAGGTCCATGACCACAGGTACACCACCACAGGTCCATGACCACAGGTCCATGACCACAGCCCCATGACCACAGGTACACCACCACAGGTCCATGACCACAGGTCCATGACCACAGGTCCATGACCACAGGTACACCACCACAGGTCCATGACCACAGGTCCATGACTACAGGTACACCACCACAGGTCCATGACCACAGGTCCATGACCACAGGTCCATGACCACAGGTACACCACCACAGGTCCATGACCACAGGTCCATGACCACAGGTCCATGACCACAGCCCCATGACCACAGGTCCATGACCACAGCCCCATGACCACAGGTCCATGACCACAGGTACACCACCACAGGTCCATGACCACAGGTCCATGACCACAGGTCCATGACCACAGCCCCATGACCACAGGTCCATGACCACAGCCCCATGACCACAGGTACACCACCACAGGTCCATGACCACAGGTCCATGACCACAGGTACACCACCACAGGTCCATGACCACAGGTCCATGACCACAGGTACACCACCACAGGTCCATGACCACAGGTCCATGACCACAGGTCCACCACCACAGGTCCATGACCACAGGTCCATGACCACAGGTCCATGACCACAGGTCCACCACCACAGCCCCATGACCACAGGTCCATGACCACAGGTCCATGACCACAGGTACACCACCACAGGTCCATGACCACAGCCCCATGACCACAGGTCCATGACCACAGGTCCACCACCACAGCCCCATGACCACAGGTCCATGACCACAGGTCCATGACCACAGGTACACCACCACAGGTCCATGACCACAGGTCCATGACCACAGGTCCATGACCACAGGTCCACCACCACAGCCCCATGACCACAGGTCCATGACCACAGGTACACCACCACAGGTCCATGACCACAGGTCCATGACCACAGGTACACCACCACAGGTCCATGACCACAGGTCCATGACCACAGGTCCATGACCACAGGTCCACCACCACAGCCCCATGACCACAGGTCCATGACCACAGGTACACCACCACAGGTCCATGACCACAGGTCCATGACCACAGGTACACCACCACAGGTCCATGACCACAGGTCCATGACCACAGCCCCATGACCACAGGTCCATGACCACAGGTCCATGACCACAGGTACACCACCACAGGTCCATGACCACAGGTCCATGACCACAGGTACACCACCACAGGTCCATGACCACAGGTCCATGACCACAGGTCCATGACCACAGGTACACCACCACAGGTCCATGACCACAGGTCCATGACCACAGGTACACCACCACAGGTCCATGACCACAGGTCCATGACCACAGGTACACCACCACAGGTCCATGACCACAGGTCCATGACCACAGGTACACCACCACAGGTCCATGACCACAGGTCCATGACCACAGGTCCATGACCACAGGTACACCACCACAGGTCCATGACCACAGGTCCATGACCACAGGTACACCACCACAGGTCCATGACCACAGGTCCATGACCACAGGTCCATGACCACAGGTACACCACCACAGGTCCATGACCACAGGTCCATGACCACAGGTACACCACCACAGGTCCATGACCACAGGTCCATGACCACAGGTCCATGACCACAGGTACACCACCACAGGTCCATGACCACAGGTCCATGACCACAGGTACACCACCACAGGTCCATGACCACAGGTACACCACCACAGGTCCATGACCACAGGTCCATGACCACAGGTCCATGACCACAGGTACACCACCACAGGTCCATGACCACAGGTCCATGACCACAGGTACACCACCACAGGTCCATGACCACAGGTCCATGACCACAGCCCCATGACCACAGGTCCATGACCACAGGTACACCACCACAGGTCCATGACCACAGGTCCATGACCACAGCCCCATGACCACAGGTCCATGACCACAGCCCCATGACCACAGGTACACCACCACAGGTCCATGACCACAGGTCCATGACCACAGGTCCATGACCACAGGTACACCACCACAGGTCCATGACCACAGGTCCATGACTACAGGTACACCACCACAGGTCCATGACCACAGGTCCATGACCACAGGTCCATGACCACAGGTACACCACCACAGGTCCATGACCACAGGTCCATGACCACAGGTCCATGACCACAGCCCCATGACCACAGGTCCATGACCACAGCCCCATGACCACAGGTCCATGACCACAGGTACACCACCACAGGTCCATGACCACAGGTCCATGACCACAGCCCCATGACCACAGGTCCATGACCACAGCCCCATGACCACAGGTACACCACCACAGGTCCATGACCACAGGTCCATGACCACAGGTCCATGACCACAGGTACACCACCACAGGTCCATGACCACAGGTCCATGACCACAGGTACACCACCACAGGTCCATGACCACAGGTCCATGACCACAGGTCCACCACCACAGGTCCATGACCACAGGTCCATGACCACAGGTCCATGACCACAGCCCCATGACCACAGGTCCATGACCACAGGTCCACCACCACAGCCCCATGACCACAGGTCCATGACCACAGGTCCATGACCACAGGTACACCACCACAGGTCCATGACCACAGGTCCATGACCACAGGTCCATGACCACAGGTCCACCACCACAGCCCCATGACCACAGGTCCATGACCACAGGTACACCACCACAGGTCCATGACCACAGGTCCATGACCACAGGTACACCACCACAGGTCCATGACCACAGGTCCATGACCACAGTACACCACCACAGGTCCATGACCACAGGTCCATGACCACAGCCCCATGACCACAGGTCCATGACCACAGTCCATGACCACAGGTACACCACCACAGGTCCATGACCACAGGTCCATGACCACAGGTACACCACCACAGGTCCATGACCACAGGTCCATGACCATCAGGTCCATGACCACAGGTACACCACCACAGGTCCATGACCACAGGTCCATGACCACAGGTTACACCACCACAGGTTCATGACCACAGGTCCTGACCACAGGTACAAAACCACCACAGGTCATGACACAGGCCATGACCACAGTAACCACCACAGGTACCATGACCACAGGTCCATGACCACAGGTCCATGACCACAGGTACACCACCGACAGGTCCATGACCACAGGTCCATGACCACAGGTACAGACCACACAGGTCCATGACCACAGGTCCATGACCA
>NW_021941635.1:121090-151090 GCF_902148855.1 Sphaeramia orbicularis
ATGTGGGTCCTGGTCCTGGTGTGGATCATGTGGGTCCTGGTGTGGATCATGTGGGTCCTGGTCCTGGTGTGGATCATGTGGGTCCTGGTCCTGGTGTGGATCATGTGGGTCCTGGTGTGGATCATGTGGGTCCTGGTGCTGTCCAGTTCTTCATTTTGGACACTCTTGTTTGGATGTCTGTTGGGTGGTGACTCCTGGTTGTGGTTGTGGTTGTGGTTGTGGTTCTGGTTCTGCCTGTAGTCCACCCCCCTTTGGTCGTTAGTGTTCTGTGTGTCCTCTTTGTCCCAGATCCTCTTCAGTCTGGCTCAGTCTCAGTCCTGGGTGGGTCTGGGTCCTCTTGTTACCCTGTCATCGACAGTAGACCTTAGGTGGGTTGGTGGAGAACCCCTTGTTTCTTCTCTTTGTCCTCTCCTTCTCTTGTAGACCTCTTTGGGGGGGGGGGGGGGTGCAGTCAGGACTGTTTTTCCATGGGGGGACACGCCCCCTCTGGTACTGATGCTGTTCATCTTGTTGCTCAGTACCTTCAGGATGTCAGTGTCTTCTGCGTACGTCAGCTCACTGCTCACAGTCATGTTTGAGGTCAGGATAGTTAGCAGTGCGGTCTTCAGGTCTTCAGGTCTCCAGATCTTCAGGTCTCCAGGTCTCCAGGTCTTCAGGTCTTCAGGTCATCAGGTCTCCAGGTCTTCAGGTCTTCAGGTCTCCAGGTCTTCAGGTCTGGTGCTTTGGTCCTTAGCCTTGGTAAACAGGAGGTAGTTGAATTCCAGGACTTGATGGTTTGATGATGAGACTGGTTCTCTCTCAGGTCAGCTGTCCTTGGGTTCAGTCTGTTTCTGGGCCTTGGTACCCATCTCCTTATTTGGGGGTGATGATGAAACCACCCCGAAGTTGACCTGTCATCCTGGCTCCTCCCCCTTTGATGTAGCGTCTTTTGTCACGTTTCTGCTACATGGAACCAGCTCGACTCCACTGTGGTACCAGGTCCTATTCCAGACTGGTTCCACTCTGGTACCAGGTCCTATTCCAGACTGGTTCCACTCTGGTACCAGGTCCTATTCCAGACTGGTTCCACTCTGGTACCAGGTCCTATTCCAGACCCTTTCCGCTCTGGTACCAGGTCCTATTCCAGACCCTTTCCACTCTGGTACCAGGTCCTATTCCAGACTGGTTCCACTCTGGTACCAGGTCCTATTCCAGACCCTTTCCGCTCTGGTACCAGGTCCTATTCCAGACCCTTTCCACTCTGGTACCAGGTCCTATTCCAGACTGGTTCCACTCTGGTACCAGGTCCTATTCCAGACCCTTTCCACTCTGGTACCAGGTCCTATTCCAGACCCTTTCCACTCTGGTACCAGGTCCTATTCCAGACCGGTTCCACTCTGGTACCAGGTCCTATTCCAGACTGTTTCTACTCTGGTACCAGGTCCTATTCCAGACCCTTTCCACTCTGGTACCAGGTCCTATTCCAGACCCTTTCCACTCTGGTACCAGGTCCTATTCCAGATCGGTTCCACTCTGGTACCAGGTCCTATTCCAGACCCTTTCCACTCTGGTACCAGGTCCTATTCCAGACCCTTTCCACTCTGGTACCAGGTCCTATTCCAGACCGGTTCCACTCTGGTACCAGGTCCTATTCCAGACCCTTTCCACTCTGGTCCCAGGTCCTATTCCAGACCCTTTCCACTCTGGTACCAGGTCCTATTCCAGACCCTTTCCACTCTGGTACCAGGTCCTATTCCAGACCGGTTCCACTCTGGTCCCAGGTCCTATTCCAGACCCTTTCCACTCTGGTCCCAGGTCCTATTCCAGACCCTTTCCACTCTGGTACCAGGTCCTATTCCAGACCCTTTCCACTCTGGTACCAGGTCCTATTCCAGATCGGTTCCACTCTGGTACCAGGTCCTATTCCAGACCCTTTCCACTCTGGTACCAGGTCCTATTCCAGACCCTTTCCACTCTGGTACCAGGTCCTATTCCAGACCGGTTCCACTCTGGTACCAGGTCCTATTCCAGACCCTTTCCACTCTGGTACCAGGTCCTATTCCAGACCAGGTCCACTCTGGTACCAGGTCCTATTCCAGACCAGGTCCACTCTGGTACCAGGTCCTATTCCAGACCCTTTCCACTCTGGTACCAGGTCCTATTCCAGACCCTTTCCACTCTGGTACCAGGTCCTATTCCAGACCCTTTCCACTCTGGTACCAGGTCCTATTCCAGACCCTTTCCATTCCAGATCCTCCCTCTTTCCAGTCCCTGGTCGTCATAGCGATGCTGTGCGTTCCTTCTGTGTGCTCTGCTCACAGTTGCTGATAAACTCACTGGTTGCCTGTTGTCTGGTCAAACTCCTGCTGAATGTTTGCGTCTGAACCTCCTGGACAAACCATGGTGTAGTTTTACAGACTGTCATCATGTGGATTCACCTACTGACAGATTTACTGGAAAAGGGCGGGGCACACACACCACTGACCAATCAGAGGTCTGCAGTGTTTACACAGTGTCACTTAAAGGTGCAAAAGGACGAGTGCAGTTCAGCCGGTACCATGTGGTGGAAACACCACATTAGTACCATGGATGAGGTCCAGCTCTGAACCTCATCCACCTCCAACTGTGAAGCAGCTTCTATTGAACATGTTTGATCTGTGAGCTCACAGCTGTTCCTCAGCTGGTCCCAGTCATGTGTCTGTCCAATTAGATTCAGTTCACATCAATATTAGTTGAGTTCTAATTTTAAATGTGTGGGAAATGGGATTTTCAGTGTTCAGTGTAAATGTCCACAGAGTCCACATTCCACAGTGGATGTGGACAGTTTAGTTCCACATACAAGAGACTGTTCTAAGCTACAGGTGGATCCAACTGGAGGAGAATCGGAGTCGTTTGGAATTTTGGATGAATTTCGGAAAATGTCTCAGTGATGACAGATGGAAAACTGTAGATGTTGTGACCTTGAACTGTGTCCTACTGGGACCAGAATGGACTGGGCTGGTCCAGGACCTAGGCCTATGTGTGGGAAGACCTGGGAAAGATGGAGGGAAGAGTTTTACACTGAAGATGAGAACAAACAAACACACAAACACACAAACAAACACACAAACAAACAAACAAACACACACACTACAACTACAACTAAACTACAACTGAACTACAACTGAACTACAACTAAACTACAACTGAACTACAACTAAACTACAACTGAACTACAACTGAACGACAACTAAACTACAACTGAACTACAACTGAACTACAACTAAACTACAACTGAACTACAACTAAACTACAACTGAACTACAACTAAACTAAACTACAACTAAACTACAACTGAACTACAACTAAACTACAACTGAACTACAACTGAACTACAACTAAACTAAACTACAACTAAACTACAACTGAACTACAACTAAACTAAACTACAACTAAACTACAACTGAACTACAACTAAACTACAACTGAACTACAACTAAACTACAACTAAACTAAACTACAACTAAACTAAACTAAACTACAACTAAACTAAAAGTAAACTACAACTAAACTACAACTAAACTAAACTACAACTAAACTAAACTAAACTACAACTAAACTAAAAGTAAACTACAACTAAACTACAGCTAAACTACAGCTAAACTAAAACTAAACTAAACTACAACTAAACTAAAACTAAACTAAACTAAAACTAAACTAAACTAAACTACAACTAAACTAAAACTAAACTAAACTAAACTAAAACTAAACTAAACTACAAATAAACTAAAACTAAACTACAACTAAACTAAACTAAACTAAACTAAACTAAAACTAAACTAAACTACATCTAAACTAAAACTAAGCATTTAGAAAAAAATGAAAACTAATAAAAACGATCAAACCTGCTGTAAAACCATATTAAAATGAACTGCATTAGTGAAAAACAGTCTGAGCTAAATCAGCCTAAACCTGAGGTCAGATCCCAGACTGCAGGAGCTGTGGTCATGGACCTGTGGTCATGGACCTGTGGTCATGGACCTGTGGTGGTGTACCTGTGGTCATGGACCTGTGGTGGTGTACCTGTGGTCATGGACCTGTGGTCATGGACCTGTGGTCATGGACCTGTGGTGGTGTACCTGTGGTCATGGACCTGTGGTGGTGTACCTGTGGTCATGGACCTGTGGTGGTGTACCTGTGGTCATGGACCTGTGGTCATGGACCTGTGGTCATGGACCTGTGGTGGTGTACCTGTGGTCATGGGGCTGTGGTCATGGACCTGTGGTCATGGACCTGTGGTCATGGACCTGTGGTGGTGTACCTGTGGTCATGGACCTGTGGTGGTGTACCTGTGGTCATGGACCTGTGGTCATGGACCTGTGGTCATGGGGCTGTGGTCATGGACCTGTGGTCATGGACCTGTGGTCATGGACCTGTGGTGGTGTACCTGTGGTCATGGACCTGTGGTCATGGACCTGTGGTGGTGTACCTGTGGTCATGGACCTGTGGTGGTGTACCTGTGGTCATGGACCTGTGGTCATGGACCTGTGGTCATGGACCTGTGGTGGTGTACCTGTGGTCATGGACCTGTGGTCATGGACCTGTGGTGGTGTACCTGTGGTCATGGACCTGTGGTCATGGACCTGTGGTCATGGACCTGTGGTGGTGTACCTGTGGTCATGGACCTGTGGTCATGGACCTGTGGTGGTGTACCTGTGGTCATGGACCTGTGGTCATGGACCTGTGGTGGTGTACCTGTGGTCATGGACCTGTGGTCATGGACCTGTGGTGGTGTACCTGTGGTCATGGACCTGTGGTCATGGACCTGTGGTCATGGACCTGTGGGTGGTGTACCTGTGGTCATGGACCTGTGGTCATGGACCTGTGGTGGTGTACCTGTGGTCATGGACCTGTGGTCATGGACCTGTGGTCATGGGGCTGTGGTCATGGACCTGTGGTCATGGACCTGTGGTGGTGTACCTGTGGTCATGGACCTGTGGTCATGGACCTGTGGTGGTGTACCTGTGGTCATGGACCTGTGGTCATGGACCTGTGGTGGTGTACCTGTGGTCATGGACCTGTGGTCATGGGGCTGTGGTGGTGGACCTGTGGTCATGGACCTGTGGTCATGGACCTGTGGTCATGGACCTGTGGTGGTGTACCTGTGGTCATGGACCTGTGGTCATGGACCTGTGGTCATGGGGCTGTGGTGGTGGACCTGTGGTCATGGACCTGTGGTCATGGGGCTGTGGTCATGGACCTGTGGTCATGGACCTGTGGTCATGGACCTGTGGTGGTGGACCTGTGGTCATGGACCTGTGGTCATGGACCTGTGGTGGTGTACCTGTGGTCATGGACCTGTGGTCATGGACCTGTGGTGGTGTACCTGTGGTCATGGACCTGTGGTCATGGACCTGTGGTCATGGACCTGTGGTCATGGACCTGTGGTGGTGTACCTGTGGTCATGGGGCTGTGGTCATGGACCTGTGGTCATGGGGCTGTGGTCATGGACCTGTGGTCATGGACCTGTGGTGGTGTACCTGTGGTCATGGACCTGTGGTCATGGGGCTGTGGTCATGGACCTGTGGTCATGGGGCTGTGGTCATGGACCTGTGGTCATGGACCTGTGGTCATGGACCTGTGGTGGTGTACCTGTGGTCATGGACCTGTGGTCATGGACCTGTGGTCATGGACCTGTGGTGGTGTACCTGTGGTCATGTGGCTGTGGTCATGGACCTGTGGTCATGGGGCTGTGGTCATGGACCTGTGGTCATGGACCTGTGGTGGTGTACCTGTGGTCATGGACCTGTGGTCATGGGGCTGTGGTCATGGACCTGTGGTCATGGACCTGTGGTGGTGTACCTGTGGTCATGGACCTGTGGTCATGGACCTGTGGTGGTGTACCTGTGGTCATGGACCTGTGGTCATGGACCTGTGGTCATGGACCTGTGGTGGTGTACCTGTGGTCATGGACCTGTGGTCATGGGGCTGTGGTGGTGGACCTGTGGTCATGGACCTGTGGTCATGGACCTGTGGTCATGGACCTGTGGTGGTGTACCTGTGGTCATGGACCTGTGGTCATGGACCTGTGGTCATGGGGCTGTGGTGGTGGACCTGTGGTCATGGACCTGTGGTCATGGGGCTGTGGTCATGGACCTGTGGTCATGGACCTGTGGTCATGGACCTGTGGTGGTGGACCTGTGGTCATGGACCTGTGGTCATGGACCTGTGGTGGTGTACCTGTGGTCATGGACCTGTGGTCATGGACCTGTGGTGGTGGACCTGTGGTCATGGACCTGTGGTCATGGACCTGTGGTCATGGACCTGTGGTGGTGTACCTGTGGTCATGGGGCTGTGGTCATGGACCTGTGGTCATGGGGCTGTGGTCATGGACCTGTGGTCATGGACCTGTGGTGGTGTACCTGTGGTCATGGACCTGTGGTCATGGGGCTGTGGTCATGGACCTGTGGTCATGGGGCTGTGGTCATGGACCTGTGGTCATGGACCTGTGGTCATGGACCTGTGGTGGTGTACCTGTGGTCATGGACCTGTGGTCATGGACCTGTGGTCATGGACCTGTGGTGGTGTACCTGTGGTCATGGGGCTGTGGTCATGGACCTGTGGTCATGGGGCTGTGGTCATGGACCTGTGGTCATGGACCTGTGGTGGTGTACCTGTGGTCATGGACCTGTGGTCATGGGGCCTGTGGTCATGGACCTGTGGTCATGGACCTGTGGTGGTGTACCTGTGGTCATGGACCTGTGGTCATGGACCTGTGGTGGTGTACCTGTGGTCATGGACCTGTGGTCATGGACCTGTGGTCATGGACCTGTGGTGGTGTACCTGTGGTCATGGACCTGTGGTCATGGGGCTGTGGTGGTGGACCTGTGGTCATGGACCTGTGGTCATGGACCTGTGGTCATGGACCTGTGGTGGTGTACCTGTGGTCATGGACCTGTGGTCATGGACCTGTGGTCATGGGGCTGTGGTGGTGGACCTGTGGTCATGGACCTGTGGTCATGGGGCTGTGGTCATGGACCTGTGGTCATGGACCTGTGGTCATGGACCTGTGGTGGTGGACCTGTGGTCATGGACCTGTGGTCATGGACCTGTGGTGGTGTACCTGTGGTCATGGACCTGTGGTCATGGACCTGTGGTGGTGTACCTGTGGTCATGGACCTGTGGTCATGGACCTGTGGTCATGGACCTGTGGTCATGGACCTGTGGTGGTGTACCTGTGGTCATGGGGCTGTGGTCATGGACCTGTGGTCATGGGGCTGTGGTCATGGACCTGTGGTCATGGACCTGTGGTGGTGTACCTGTGGTCATGGACCTGTGGTCATGGGGCTGTGGTCATGGACCTGTGGTCATGGGGCTGTGGTCATGGACCTGTGGTCATGGACCTGTGGTCATGGACCTGTGGTGGTGTACCTGTGGTCATGGACCTGTGGTCATGGACCTGTGGTCATGGACCTGTGGTGGTGTACCTGTGGTCATGGACCTGTGGTCATGGACCTGTGGTGGTGTACCTGTGGTCATGGACCTGTGGTCATGGACCTGTGGTCATGGACCTGTGGTGGTGTACCTGTGGTCATGGGGCTGTGGTCATGGACCTGTGGTCATGGGGCTGTGGTCATGGACCTGTGGTCATGGACCTGTGGTGGTGTACCTGTGGTCATGGACCTGTGGTCATGGGGCTGTGGTCATGGACCTGTGGTCATGGACCTGTGGTGGTGTACCTGTGGTCATGGACCTGTGGTCATGGACCTGTGGTGGTGTACCTGTGGTCATGGACCTGTGGTCATGGACCTGTGGTCATGGACCTGTGGTGGTGTACCTGTGGTCATGGACCTGTGGTCATGGACCTGTGGTCATGGACCTGTGGTGGTGTACCTGTGGTCATGGACCTGTGGTGGTGTACCTGTGGTCATGGACCTGTGGTCATGGACCTGTGGTCATGGACCTGTGGTGGTGTACCTGTGGTCATGGACCTGTGGTCATGGACCTGTGGTGGTGGACCTGTGGTCATGGACCTGTGGTCATGGACCTGTGGTCATGGACCTGTGGTGGTGTACCTGTGGTCATGGACCTGTGGTCATGGACCTGTGGTGGTGTACCTGTGGTCATGGACCTGTGGTCATGGACCTGTGGTGGTGTACCTGTGGTCATGGACCTGTGGTCATGGACCTGTGGTGGTGTACCTGTGGTCATGGACCTGTGGTCATGGACCTGTGGTGGTGTACCTGTGGTCATGGACCTGTGGTCATGGACCTGTGGTCATGGACCTGTGGTGGTGTACCTGTGGTCATGGACCTGTGGTCATGGACCTGTGGTGGTGTACCTGTGGTCATGGACCTGTGGTCATGGACCTGTGGTCATGGACCTGTGGTCATGGGGCTGTGGTCATGGACCTGTGGTCATGGACCTGTGGTGGTGTACCTGTGGTCATGGACCTGTGGTCATGGACCTGTGGTGGTGTACCTGTGGTCATGGACCTGTGGTCATGGGGCTGTGGTGGTGGACCTGTGGTCATGGACCTGTGGTCATGGACCTGTGGTCATGGACCTGTGGTGGTGTACCTGTGGTCATGGACCTGTGGTCATGGACCTGTGGTCATGGGGCTGTGGTGGTGGACCTGTGGTCATGGACCTGTGGTCATGGGGCTGTGGTCATGGACCTGTGGTGGTGTACCTGTGGTCATGGACCTGTGGTCATGGACCTGTGGTCATGGGGCTGTGGTGGTGGACCTGTGGTCATGGACCTGTGGTCATGGACCTGTGGTCATGGACCTGTGGTGGTGGACCTGTGGTCATGGACCTGTGGTCATGGACCTGTGGTGGTGTACCTGTGGTCATGGACCTGTGGTCATGGACCTGTGGTGGTGTACCTGTGGTCATGGACCTGTGGTCATGGACCTGTGGTCATGGACCTGTGGTGGTGTACCTGTGGTCATGGGGCTGTGGTCATGGACCTGTGGTCATGGGGCTGTGGTCATGGACCTGTGGTCATGGACCTGTGGTCATGGACCTGTGGTGGTGTACCTGTGGTCATGGACCTGTGGTCATGGGGCTGTGGTCATGGACCTGTGGTCATGGGGCTGTGGTCATGGACCTGTGGTGGTGTACCTGTGGTCATGGACCTGTGGTCATGGGGCTGTGGTCATGGACCTGTGGTCATGGACCTGTGGTCATGGACCTGTGGTGGTGTACCTGTGGTCATGGACCTGTGGTCATGGACCTGTGGTCATGGACCTGTGGTCATGGACCTGTGGTGGTGTACCTGTGGTCATGGACCTGTGGTCATGGACCTGTGGTCATGGACCTGGGGTGGTGTACCTGTGGTCATGGGGCTGTGGTCATGGACCTGTGGTCATGGACCTGTGGTGGTGTACCTGTGGTCATGGACCTGTGGTCATGGACCTGTGGTCATGGACCTGTGGTGGTGTACCTGTGGTCATGGACCTGTGGTCATGGGGCTGTGGTCATGGACCTGTGGTCATGGGGCTGTGGTCATGGACCTGTGGTCATGGACCTGTGGTCATGGACCTGTGGTGGTGTACCTGTTCAGGCTGTTTATTCGGAGGTGAAGGCGTAGAGCCGTAGCGGAGGTGTCGGACTGTGCGTTGAGTCCTGCTCATGGAACTGTGGAGGCGGTCTGTGATTATGACAGAAGTGACACGGACACAAAAACCTGTGGTCGCATAAACAAACACAAACACACAACTGTGTCTGAACACACATCAGAAGCACACCTCACACAGTCTGGACGGACCACAGCGGTCAGTCAGCAGAGGCCCAAGCACCAGTGTCCTCACACTGTCCACCTCTGCCACAGACGTCTGGGACAGAGGGGCGGAGCTAAAGGTGGGAAACCCCGCCTCTGCTGGCAGAGTCACACTGTAAACGACCGCTTGGAGAACAGACTCTGATTCGAAGTTCCACATTCTGACTGAGAGGGAGGGCCGTCCGTCAGGTCCGAACCAAAACAATGAAAGAAAACCAACAGATTTTGTGTCATTATAACAAACAGCATCATCTGCAAACCCACATCACTGTCAAATAACTGACCCTGATACACAGCGGTAAGGGTCTGGCTAAAGGGGTCACCTGGAAGTACTGGTGATGTGATGTTCACAAACGAATCGAATCTTTTGAACGGCTCTTTGAAATTAACGATGGGAACCAAGCTTTTGCAAAGAGACGTTCTTTTTTTTTTTTTTAAGCAGGGAGTGTCGGATTCCCTGTCAGCTTAGCTTCATCCACTGTTCTAGTTCTGGAATGTGGCTCCAGTTCAGGTAGTTCAGTATCTGAACTGATTCATCACTGTTGTGTTTGTGCAGTTTTTTCCGTTTGTTTCCACACATTTCTTGTTCTTGTTTGGAGGAGAATCAAATGTTCTTTCATCAGAAAATATTTTCTTTTCTTCTTCCTTTTTCTTCTACAGACTGGTCCACAGAATGGACTGGGATGTTTCTGCTCCAGTTCCATCATTTGTCTGATGTCACCTCTCATGTCATGGATTTAACCCACACATCTGAACTAACCATTCTTTTTATGCTAAGATAATATTTCCTGCTGCACCAGTTAAACACCTTTAAATGGAATGTCAGTCATCACATGGAGCCTGTTTAGTCATTCAAACATTGGTGTTTCAAAAGAATGGAAAAACAGAACAGAGCCAGTCTGTTGAACGACTCCTGATTGAACGACTCCTGATTGAACGACTCCCTTCACAGAACCCACAGTCCCATCCGTCTGAAGTTCTGACAGTCGAGCTGCAGCTGAAGTGTGTTCGTGTAAACGCTGCTGTCGAGTCTCTTTAATAAATACTGAATTCTAACGTATTAAATACTCCTATTTTCTCTCTTAGGTCTCATCTTCTCTGATTGGGTGACCGGCTGATCCACGTGGTTGACATAAGCTCCGCCCACTATGAATTCCAAAATCAACGTGTCAATCGACAACCCTTACCGAGACGTGACCATCCCTCGGGCGAAGCTCCGCCCCTCCGATGACAACTCTACAGTGATAGCCAATCTGGGGGCTTTGAGCGACGACGGGAACCCGTACAGCGGCTCAGGCTCCGCCCCCCCACCTCCATATACGGTAAAAGAGGACACGGGCGGAGACGAGGAGGGGGGGCGGTGCCGAGCCTGCTGCTACCGCTGCCGCAAGAAGAAGTGATGTCACGGCGCCGTTTGGATTTATTCATCCTTAAAGAGACGTTAAATGGAGCGAGAAAAAGAAGACGGACGGAAAAGAAAAGTTCATAAAAATCTGTAAAAGCTTTAATTAAAACAGTGAAGCGCATTAGCAGTGTCACATGACCACATGCTCTATATGGAAATGAACGTCTTACTGTAAAATATGACGTATTTGAAACAATGAAACCAAGAATCTCACCCAAAAGGGAGACTGGTGGAAAATGTCTTTGTTGCTTCGTGTCAATAATAGATGTAAATGTTCTAGATTTGAATCAAGAATTCACCAAAGTTACAGAAAAAAGTCAAGAAGCACAAGCTCAAAGGTCAAAAAGTGCAGATGGAAAGAGTCTGTTCATGACCTTTGACCTTTAGCTGGGACTTTTACTAAAACACAAACACACAAATAGGATCAGTCGTATTTTTTTGTGGCAGATTTTTTATCCTTGAAATTAAAAAAAACAAACAAAAAAAAAACATCTTTTGGTTTAGCTCCAAACTGTTGCCATGACGACACAGCGATGCTTGATTTAACCCTTTCATGCAAGCTTAATCAAGATTTATTTCCTGAGGGTTTTTATTCCTCTTAAGGCATGAAAAGAAAAAAAAAAAGTGATTGAATTTTTTTATGAACCTATTTTTCATGGAGTTACAAAAATATCCACTCGGCTGGACAGCATGGGTTTAATTTTAGAAGCAAAGAAACATGTATTTACTGATAAACTATGTGAAAAGTATGAAATAAAAACATGTTAATGCAGCTAATCTAATGTTTTGTCACATTTGAACATACCATAATAGTAGGTGTCACTCACTTCATGGAGATAATATGCAACAAAAGAACCAAAAAACGATTTGTTTAAAAAACACTGTTGATTACAATTATTTAATGTTTAAACTCAGACATGTTGGTGCAGACCACGTTTCTGTGGACCAGGTTTCTGTGGACCAGGTTTCTGTGGACCAGGTTTCTGTAGACCAGGTTTCTGTGGACCAGGTTTCTGTGGACCAGGTTTCTGTAGACCAGGTTTCTGTGGACCAGGTTTCTGTGGACCAGGTTTCTGTAGACCAGGTTTCTGTGGACCAGGTTTCTGTAGACCAGGTTTCTGTGGACCAGGTTTCTGTAGACCAGGTTTCTGTGGACCAGGTTTCTGTAGACCAGGTTTCTGTAGACCAGGTTTCTGTGGACCAGGTTTCTGTAGACCAGGTTTCTGTGGACCAGGTTTCTGTAGACCAGGTTTCTGTAGACCAGGTTTCTGTGGACCAGGTTTCTGTAGACCAGGTTTCTGTGGACCAGGTTTCTGTAGACCAGGTTTCTGTAGACCAGGTTTCTGTGGACCAGGTTTCTGTGGACCAGGTTTCTGTGGACCAGGTTTCTGTGGACCAGGTTTCTGTAGACCAGGTTTCTGTGGACCAGGTTTCTGTAGACCAGGTTTCTGTGGACCAGGTTTCTGTAGACCAGGTTTCTGTGGACCAGGTTTCTGTAGACCAGGTTTCTGTAGACCAGGTTTCTGTGGACCAGGTTTCTGTAGACCAGGTTTCTGTGGACCAGGTTTCTGTAGACCAGGTTTCTGTGGACCAGGTTTCTGTAGACCAGGTTTCTGTAGACCAGGTTTCTGTGGACCAGGTTTCTGTAGACCAGGTTTCTGTGGACCAGGTTTCTGTAGACCAGGTTTCTGTGGACCAGGTTTCTGTGGACCAGGTTTCTGTAGACCAGGTTTCTGTGGACCAGGTTTCTGTAGACCAGGTTTCTGTGGACCAGGTTTCTGTAGACCAGGTTTCTGTGGACCAGGTTTCTGTAGACCAGGTTTCTGTGGACCAGGTTTCTGTGGACCAGGTTTCTGTGGACCAGGTTTCTGTAGACCAGGTTTCTGTGGACCAGGTTTCTGTAGACCAGGTTTCTGTAGACCAGGTTTCTGTGGACCAGGTTTCTGTAGACCAGGTTTCTGTGGACCAGGTTTCTGTAGACCAGGTTTCTGTAGACCAGGTTTCTGTAGACCAGGTTTCTGTGGACCAGGTTTCTGTAGACCAGGTTTCTGTAGACCAGGTTTCTGTAGACCAGGTTTCTGTAGACCAGGGCGCTCAGACTCCTGTTCTTTCAGGTTGTGCATTCAGCCCAGCTGGATCTGCAGTTGGAGAACAACAACACAAACAGCTTCAAAACAATGACAGCTGCAAAGTTCTGTACATGCCAAAAATCTGACTGGAATGGACGTTTGTGTGTCCGCCATGACTTTGTCTGACGCGTGTCCCAGTGTCGCAGCACAGGAGGGCGCTATGGTGCAGCGGCACCACGGGTACAATGACACTAGTAAGATGAAATTATGGAGTCATTTACATTTTACAAACTATCCAAACAAAAAAAGATGTGAATAACCTGAAAAGAATGAAACTTCCGAGGAAAAATAGAAGAAATAATAAGAACATTTTTATCATATTAACCACAACTTCTGATTCGTACATGTGCGTTACAGAGCAGATGTACAAAGGCTCAGAACAGACAGGAGCTTTTGAACAGGACAGGTGTTTCTGTGGACGTTCCAGGTTGTTCATATTTGTTCATTTATTGACATTTTATTATTAGAGGAGATCAGAATTGAATGTTCTTTGCAATAAATCAGACAGAAGAAATTGGTGTTGCCATAATTTACAGGCGTGGTGTCAGATTTTGTCCTTCACGTTAACCCCAGTGGAACATCTGCGGTCAGGGTTTCTGTTGTTCTGCTGTTGTTTTGGACTTCGACGCCTTTGACTGTTCATATCTTCTGCACTTTGTAAAGTCCTCCTGCGGGCCGGATCAGAACTTTTAGGGGTTTGACACCTGAGAACTAGAACCGCAGTTCCAGTACTGGTCTGAATGTCAGTGGGTTATTATGGGATGGCAATTAGTGTCCACTGTGTCGGCTGATATGCAACTAAAACAGCAGAACCCATGAATATACAAGAGAACAGCTGGAGAAGAACTGACCACTGGAGTGACCACTGCAGTGACCACTGTGCATGAAAGGGTTAATTTTGTCGATTGAATAATAATTTTAGATCAGTTAACGTTTGAATTTCTGTTACAGTTTAATTGTTCAGCTTTGTTTAATTTTTTTTTTTTTTTTTACATTTCCTGACAAATCCGACACAAACACAGATGTTTGAATATTTAACTGTAGCTGTGTAACATTTATAGGAAATAAGATCAAATGTTTGTGTATTTATGTGAACAAATGGTTTATTTTATATTTTCGTAAAGTGTTTCCAAACCAATATCCATAAAGTATTTATATTTCTTTATATTTGTAAAACTGTGGAATGAAGGCGCCTTTGAAGGAGAAATAATTTTAAGAATAAATCTTTACTAAATTATAGTCAAAATTATGTTTGTGTGAAATAAAAAGTGTTGATTAACTGTCTGGTACCTTTAAGTGGGAGGGGTTTATCAGTTCCTGTTGACCATATATGGATTCAATAAACATTCATTGTGACGTCAGTGTTTTCGTGTCAATTGTTCCGGTTCTGTTTAACGGTGGTGCGTTCAAAGACACCTGTATGGAAGTCAATCTGTTCCATCAGATTTTGAATTAGAAAAGCCACTGAATTTCTAGCACTGATGTTTTTTTTGCACTGAAATTAAGTATCTGAATTTTTTTGTCTCCGAATTCACCTGTTCATAAATTTAGAATAAAAAATTCAGATGCAAAAAATTCAGATGCAAAACAAATTCAAATGCAAAAATTTCAGAAGCAAAAAATTCAGAAGCAAAAAATTCAGAAGCAAAAAATTCAGATGCAAAAAATTCAGATGCAAAAAATTCAAATGTAAAACATTCAAATGTAAAAAATTCTAATGCAAAAACTTCAGAAGCAAAAAATTCAGAAGCAAAAAATTCAGATGCAAAAAAATCAGAAGCAAAAAATTCAGAAGCAAAAAATTCAGAAGCAAAAAATTCAGATGCAAAAAATTCAAATGTAAAAAATTCAAATGCAAAAACTTCAGAAGCAAAAAATTCAGAAGCAAAAAATTCAGATGCAAAAAATTAAAATGCAAAAATTTCAGAAGCAAAAAATTCAGAAGCAAAAAATTCAGATGCAAAAAATTCAAATGTAAAAAATTCAAATGTAAAACCTTCAAATGTAAAAAATTCTAATGCAAAAAATTCAGAAGCAAAAAATTAAAATGCAAAAATTTCAGAAGCAAAAAATTCAGAAGCAAAAAATTCAGATGCAAAAAATTCAAATGTAAAAAATTCAAATGTAAAACCTTCAAATGTAAAACATTCAAATACAAAAACTTCAGAAGCAAAAACTTCAGAAGCAAAAAATTCAGAAGCAAAAAATTCAAATGTAAAAAATTCAAATGTAAAACCTTCAAATGTAAAAAATTCTAATGCAAAAAATTCAGAAGCAAAAAATTCAGATGCAAAAAAATCAGAAGCAAAAAATTCAGAAGCAAAAAATTCAGATGCAAAAAATTCAGATGCAAAAAATTCAGAAGCAAAAATTCAGAAGCAAAAAATTCAGAAGCAAAAAATTCAGATGCAAAAAAATTCAGATGCAAAAAATTCAGAAGCAAAATATTCAGATCACACATCTGCGCTGACCGTCTTCCTGCATCGGTGTCACATGACCAACCTGACGGAACTGGATTGGCTGGCTGTCGGTTCCACTTCAGATAGAATCAGTAGCTTTTCCTTGGTGTCCCGGATCTGTGATCGGAATTTTTGATTCTGAATTTTTTGCATCAGATTTTTTTTATTCTAAATTCATGAACACGGGCGAATTCAGAGATAAAAAAGTCAGACACTTAATTTCAGTGCAAAACAAATGCTAGTGCTCTGGAGTCCATGGCTTTTCTAATTCCAGATCTGATCAGACAGACTTCAGACACTCGGACCGTTGTGTGACAGACAGAATTCTGGACTCTGATTGGCTGATCCTTAAACTGTGTGAAGGTCTGTGTGTTTACCTGGCTGTTGCTAGGCAACCACAGCGCCGTGCTGTAACCTGATAGGCCGACGCCGGCAGCCAATAGAAACCTGAGATCAGCTCCACTTTCTATTGGCTGATCACGTGACAGATCAATAATTAATCCCATTAGATTATTATTTCTGTTGTTGTTTACATGTTGATTATGACACATACCTGCAGATATTGATCACTTATTGATCTGGATTTATCTTCATAATAATCAATGTTTTGTATTTATTATGTTTTTTAAGTCAAATAAACAAATGAAATAAATAACAACATTCAACACAACATTATTTGGACTTTTTCTGTGAACATGTCACATGTTAATTATACAATGACTTCAGTTTATGTTCTGAAAACATGATGAAGGCGTTCACGAACGAATCAGTGAAAATAAACTAAAGCTGAGTCAACGTCTGCTGTGGCCGAGCGAGGTTCAATTATTAATGGGACAGCCTCTCTCTCTCTCTCTCTCTCTCTCTCTCTCTCTGAAGCACAAAGAAGAAGAAGAAGAAGAGACGAGGAATAAAACAACAGGAAGAAAAGAAACAAAAGAAAAATAACAACAGATAGACGACAACACAATAAAAGAAGAAAAGAGAAGAAATAAAGGGAAAAAATCAAACCAAAGAGAAAGAAGGAAAAAAAAGAGTGAAGAGGAAAGAAAAGAGTCTGAACCAGATGGAGAGAAACGACGGAAGAGAGAGAGAGACGACAAAAGGGAGAAACTAACAAGAAGAAGAAGAAGAAGAAGAAGAAGAGGAGGAGGAGGAGGAGGAGGATGTGAGTCAGTCCACAGGTGGGTGAGTTTACAGACGGACACAAGACAGAATATGAGGACTGACTGATGACATCACAGTGATGTCACAGTTATCTGATGGAATGTGTGTGTGGGTCAGAGCTGCAGGACTGACTGATGACATCACAGTGATGTCACAGTTATCTGATGGAATGTGTGTGTGGGTCAGAGCTGCAGGACTGACTGATGACATCACAGTGATGTCACAGTTATCTGATGGAATGTGTGTGTGGGTCAGAGCTGCAGGACTGACTGATGACATCACAGTGATGTCACAGTTATCTGATGGAATGTGTGTGTGGGTCAGAGCTGCAGGACTGACTGATGACATCACAGTGATGTCACAGTTATCTGATGGAATGTGTGTGTGGGTCAGAGCTGCAGACGTGTGAACAGACAGAGGTTGGACTGGATCTGACTCAGACAGGACCGAAGGGTCGGAGCTTTTGGTTTTACCTCCACCAAGGAGGGTAGGTTTTTGCCAGGGTTTGTTTGTTTGTTGTTTGTTTGTTTGTTTGTTTGTTTGTTAGCAAGATAACTGAAAAAGTTATGGACGGATTTTCATGAAACTTTCAGGAAATGTTGATACTGGCACAAGGAAGAAATGAGTACATTTTGGTGGTGATGGGGTGATCTACTAATTATTATTATTATTATTATTATTATTATTATTATTATTATTATTATTATTATTATTATTATTATCACCACCATCATTATCATTGTTTTACTTATTTATTTATTTATTTATTTAAATTTTTTTCCATCAACTTGAGCCATAAACAAAAATATTGAATATTCAATAACTGTCAGATTTTGAATCTTTTAAATAACAAGTTTGTAAAGAAAACCAACCACATTTTTTGTACAAACCCAATATTCTATGTTGAAATAGTTGAATGTATTTGTTTATTTCTTCTGTCTGTGGTTCACTCCACCTCTGGGTCATATTCTTATTATTTTTGGTCACATGTTCAGTGTGTATTTGTACTCACTGGTTGAAGGGTGTTAGTGTAGGAATTTAACACTGTTTATTATGGGATGGATTTAGTGGATGGATCAGAATTTAAACAAAATGAACAAGTGTTGAATTCAAATAATCGGAGTTTTAGGAACAGGAAGTGGACGGTGGTTGTGGGTTCAGATCCCAGGTGTTTGTGTCCGACTGCAGCTGAAGCTCCTCTGACCCTAACATGACTCCCATTAAATGCTCAAATCTGTTCAGTTGTTTTCATTTCATTGACTCCAAATGTGTTGAACCCGTTCATCTCTCAGACCAGTTGGTTCAGACTCAGTCTGATCCCAGATCAGTGGACTGGATGTTGTTCACTCCTCCTCCATTCCCGTGTCTGCGTTCTCATTGGTCCATGCACTTCAATGGGACTGAGTGGAACTGGTTTAAAACCACTACAGACTGGACCAGCACTGGACACATCACACCTGTCGTCCCGCCCCTGGATGCTCGGCGTCTCTGGGGGTGAACGGAGCCGTGGGCGGAGCTCGGCCGGGCCGGACGCTGAGCTTCTGCGCTCTAATGGGAGGGCGGGTCCGAAGGCTGAATGCGGTTTGATTGACAGCTGTTTTCAGATGTGCTCCTTCACTGACACAGTTCAGTTTAATACGACACACATTCTGATGTGGAATCACACAAACCACATGAACTGTTCATTTACTGACCTGGAAGAAAACACACACACACACACACACATGACAAGGAACAGACGGATGAACTTGTGTTTGAATACCTGGACAGTGTTTCGGATGTGAGTCCATGGTCTGACAGAACAGCTGCTGGTCTGTTCAGGTCTGCGTGAACACGGGTCTGGAATCCTGTCTGTACACACACACCTTTAAATACTGTCTGCTGTCCACAACAGCTGACCGGACCCAGTTTGGTCAAATGGACATGTGACCACATGTCCAGGAGACGCTCAGTGTTAGCTCTGATTACCCATGATGCTCAGCTCCTCCCAGAGGCTACGGTGGCTCATCTAGAACAAACAGGCTGATGGTTCTGTGGTGTGTTTGGGCTGGAGCACGGTTCTGTTCACAGCAGAACCGGACCGGACCAGAGTCTGTTTGGAAGTGGACCCAGAACCACCTGGTCTGGGTCCACCTCCAGACCACCTACAGGAGGTGGTCCTGGGTCCACTTGTTCAGTTCAAATCAGAGTTCATGTTTGTGTTTACACCAAAAACAAAGTCTAGACTTTCTGACAAACGAACTCTGGTCTGTTTGTGTGTTTGTTTGTTTTTTTAATTAATTCATTAATTAGCACATCATAAAACAGCAAGAGAAAACTTAAAAAAAGAACTTTGAAACACAGAACATCATTGTGCAGGAGAGGACAGAAACCAAAGAAGGCTGATATGAAAACCTCCCCAGAAATGAACAATACACAGAAAAAAGACTAAAGAATTCCAAACCCAACAGAACTGAAGGAAAAACAATTCAAATGTAAATCAGATCACATGACCCACAGCCTACATTTCCCATGAATCCCGGTCCTTTTCAGATGCTTTTGAAACAAATGTTTGAAATGACCTCAGTGCAGTCGTTGTGAACCCACCTTCAGTCACATGTCTTTGATTTTTAGGGTCTGACTGTGGACGCTGGTTCAACAGGTCCACCTGAGAAACTCACAACACCTCCAAACCCAGACCCAGGTTCTGACCCCCCAGCAGGCCCGGTTCTGACCCCCCAGCAGGCCAAGTTCTGACCCCACAGCGGGCCCGGTTCTGACCCCACAGCAGGCCCGGTTCTGACCCCACAGCAGGCCAAGTTCTGACCCCACAGCGGGCCCGGTTCTGACCCCACAGCAGGCCAAGTTCTGACCCCACAGCGGGCCCGGTTCTGACCCCACAGCAGGCCCGGTTCTGACCCCACAGCGGGCCAAGTTCTGACCCCACAGCAGGCCCGGTTCTGACCCCACAGCAGGCCAAGTTCTGACCCCACAGCAGGCCCGGTTCTGACCCCACAGCAGGCCAAGTTCTGGACCCCACAGCGGGCCCGGTTCTGACCCCACAGCAGGCCCGGTTCTGACCCCACAGCGGGCCCGGTTCTGACCCCCCAGCAGGCCCGGTTCTGAACCCACAGCAGGCCAAGTTCTGACCCCCACAGCGGGCCCGGTTTGACCCCACAGCGGGCCCGGTTCTGACCCCCCAGCAGGCCAAGTTTCTGACCCCACAGTGGGCCCGGTTCTGACCCCACAGCGGGCCCGGTTCTGACCCCCCAGCGGGCCCGGTTCTGACCCCACAGCAGGCCCGGTTCTGACCCACCAGTGGGCCCGGTTCTGACCCCACAGCAGGCCAAGTTCTGACCCGACAGCGGGCCCGGTTCTGACCCCACAGCGGGCCCGGTTCTGACCCCCCAGCAGGCCCAGTTCTGAACCCACAGCAGGCCCGGTTCTGACCCACCAGTGGGCCCGGTTCTGACCCCACAGCAGGCCCGGTTCTGACCCCCCCACCAGGCCCGGTTCTGACCCCCCAGCGGGCCCGGTTCTGAACCCACAGCGGGCCCGGTTCTGACCCACCAGTGGGCCCGGTTCTGACCCACCAGTGGGCCCGGTTCTGACCCCACAGCAGGCCCGGTTCTGACCCCCACCGGGCCCGGTTCTGACCCCCCACCAGGCCCGGTTCTGACCCCCCAGCGGGCCCGGTTCTGACCCCTCACCGGGCCCGGTTCTGACCCCCCAGCGGGCCCGATTCTGACCCCCCAGCGGGCCCGGTTCTGACCCCCCAGTGGGCCCGGTTCTGACCCCCAGCGGGCCCGGTTCTGACCCCACAGCGGGCCCGGTTCTGACCCCTCAACAGGCCCGGTTCTGACCCCCAGCGGGCCCGGTTCTGACCCCACAGCGGGCCCGGTTCTGACCCCTCAACGGGCCCGGTTCTGACCCCCCAGCAGGCCCGGTTCTGAACCCAACAGCAGGCCAAGTTCTGACCCCACAGCGGGCCCGGTTCTGACCCCCCAGCGGGCCCGGTTCTGACCCCCCACCGGGCCCGGTCCTGACCCCCAGCGGGCCCGGTTCTGACCCCACAGCGGGCCCGGTTCTGACCCCTCAACAGGCCCGGTTCTGACCCCCAGCGGGCCCGGTTCTGACCCCACAGCGGGCCCGGTTCTGACCCCTCAACGGGCCCGGTTCTGACCCCCCAGCAGGCCCGGTTCTGAACCCACAGCAGGCCAAGTTCTGACCCCACAGCGGGCCCGGTTCTGAACCCACAGCAGGCCCGGTTCTGAACCCACAGCAGGCCAAGTTCTGACCCCACAGCGGGCCCGGTTCTGACCCCCCAGCGGGCCCGGTTCTGACCCCACAGCGGGCCCGGTTCTGAACCACAGCAGGCCCGGTTCTGACCCACCAGAGGGCCCGGTTCTGACCCCACAGCAGGCCAAGTTCTGACCCACAGCGGGCCCGGTTCTGACCCCCCAGCAGGCCCAGTTCTGACCCCACAGCGGGCCCGGTTCTGACCCCACAGCGGGCCCGGTTCTGACCCCACAGCAGGCCCGGTTCTGAACCCACAGCAGGCCCGGTTCTGACCCACCAGTGGGCCCGGTTCTGACCCCACAGCAGGCCCGGTTCTGACCCCCCCACCAGGCCCGGTTCTGACCCCCCAGCGGGCCGGTTCTGAACCCACAGCGGGCCCTGTTCTGACCCACCAGTGGGCCCGGTTCTGACCCCACAGCAGGCCCGGTTCTGACCCCCCAGCGGGCCCGGTTCTGACCCCCCACCAGGCCCGGTTCTGACCCCCCAGCGGGCCCGGTTCTGACCCCTCAACAGGCCCGGTTCTGACCCCCCAGCGGGCCCGGTTCTGACCCCCAGCGGGCCCGGTTCTGACCCCCAGCGGGCCCGGTTCTGACCCCACAGCGGGCCCGGTTCTGACCCCTCAACAGGCCCGGTTCTGACCCCCCAGTGGGCCCGGTTTCTGACCCCACAGCGGGCCCGGTTCTGACCCCTCAACAGGCCGGTTCTGACCCCCCAGCAGGCCCGGTTCTGACCCCCCAGCAGGCCCGGTTCTGACCCACAGCGGGCCCGGTTCTGACCCCTCAACAGGCCCGGTTCTGACCCCTCAACGGGCCCGGTTCTGACCCCCCAGCGGGCCCGGTTCTGACCCCCCAGCGGGCCCGGTTCTGACCCCACAGCGGGCCCGGTTCTGACCCCTCAACAGGCCCGGTTCTGACCCCCAGTGGCCCGGTTCTGACCCACACAGCGGGCCCGGTTCTGACCCCTCAACAGGCCCGGTTCTGACCCCCCAGCAGGCCCGGTTCTGACCCCCCAGCAGGCCCGGTTCTGACCCCACAGCGGGCCCGGTTCTGACCCCTCAACAGGCCCGGTTCTGACCCCCCAGCAGGCCCGGTTCTGACCCCACAGCGGGCCCGGTTCTGACCCCCCAGCAGGCCCGGTTCTGACCCCACAGCGGGCCCGGTTCTGACCCCTCAACAGGCCCGGTTCTGACCCCCCAGCAGGCCCGGTTCTGACCGTGTCTTTGTCCTCGTTTCTGTTCGGACAGAAATCCAATCAGGACAAAATGTTGGACATCAAGAAAAAAGAGGACGAAGAAGAAGAAGAGGAGGAGACGCAACAGCCCCTCCCCCCTCCTCCGCCTCCCGTTGACATGGAGACGATGACATCGCTGAGGAAGCAGGACCTGGTGTGCATCGTGTGCTTCGGCAGTTATGACTTGGCTGCGCGGTTGCCACGGCGACTGCACTGCGGCCACGCCTTCTGCCAGGCCTGTCTGAAGAGACTGGACACGGTGATCAACGAACAGGTGAGTGATGATGTCATCAGCGGGGTGGGTGGGCGGGCGGTACGGGCCACGCCCCCTGAATCCACAGGTTCCAGACCGGCGGCGGTCCGTCCGCGAGTGGACGACCATCACGTTCCTTAAATGTCAGGGTCTAGGGTCGGCTCCAGATTCAGTTCTGGTTTTCCCTCAGCTGTCCCTGGACCATCAGCTGTGGTCCCTGGACCATCAGCTGATGGTCCAGGGACCATCAGCTGGTGGTCCAGACCACCTTTAAGCAGCAGTGTTAGCCAATACACCAGCACCTGCATCCAGGTCCTGTTGGAGCTGGTTCTGCCCCGGGACCAGGTCCAAAAACCTTTGTTCACAGTTTGGACCACTTTCATATGCGGTCCTAAATCTGATCCGGACCACTTTCATATGTGGTCCTAAATCTGATCCGGACCACTTTCATATGCGGTCCTAAATCTGATCCGAACCACTTTCATATGCGGTCCTCAATCTGATCCGGACCACTTTCATATGCGGTCCTAAATCTGATCCGAACCACTTTCATATGCGGTCCTCAATCTGATCCAGACCACTTTCATATGCGGTCCTAAATCTGATCCGGACCACTTTCATATGCAGTCCTAAATCTGATAAGGACCACTTTCATATGCGGTCCTAAATCTGACCCGGACCACTTTCATATGCGGTCCTAAATCTGATCCGAACCACTTTCATATGCGGTCCTCAATCTGATCCGGACCACTTTCATATGCGGTCCTAAATCTGATCCGGACCACTTTCATATGCAGTCCTAAATCTGATAAGGACCACTTTCATATGCGGTCCTAAATCTGACCCGGACCACTTTCATATGCGGTCCTAAATCTGATCTGAACCACTTTCATATGCGGTCCTAAATCTGACTCGGACCACTTTCATATGCGGTCCTAAATCTGACCCGGACCACTTTCATATGCGGTCCTAAATCTGACCTGGACCACTTTCATATGCGGTCCTAAATGTGATCCGGACCACTTTCATATGCGGTCCTAAATCTGACCCGGACCACTTTCATATGCGGTCCTAAATCTGATCCGGACCACTTTCTCCTACTGTGTGGGCGGAGCCTCAGAGACAGATGGATTCACATGGACCAGGACACACAGGGACAGTTTTAGAGAACCCTCAACATGGTCCAGTTACACCTGTAGAGGTTAAAGCGGGTTCAGGTCTGGGTTCTGGCTCTGAAGGTTCTGATTGCTAACGCTGTAGTTTTTGTGGTTCTGGTTCTGGTATCTAACACTGTCCTTTCTGTGGTTCTGGTCCAGGTTCTGGTTCTGGTATCTAACACTGTCCTTTCTGTGGTTCTGGTCCAGGGTCTGGGTCTGGTTGCTAACCCTGTCCTTTTTCTGGTTCTGGTCCAGGTTCTGGGTCTGGTTGCTAACCCTGTCCTTTTTCTGGTTCTGGTCCAGGTTCTGGTTCTGGTCGCTAACCCTGTCCTTTTCTGGTTCTGGTCCAGGTTCTGGTTCTGGTCGCTAACCCTGTCCTTTTTCTGGTTCTGGTCCAGGTTCTGGGTCTGGTTGCTAACCCTGTCCTTTTTCTGGTTCTGGTCCAGGTTCTGGGTCTGGTTGCTAACCCTGTCCTTTTTCTGGTTCTGGTCCAGGTTCTGGTTCTGGTCGCTAACCCTGTCCTTTTTCTGGTTCTGGTCCAGGGTCTGGGTCTGGTCGCTAACCCTGTCCTTTTTCTGGTTCTGGTCCAGGTTCTGGGTCTGGTTGCTAACCCTGTCCTTTTTCTGGTTCTGGTCCAGGTTCTGGTTCTGGTCGCTAACCCTGTCCTTTTTCTGGTTCTGGTCCAGGTTCTGGTTCTGGTCGCTAACCCTGTCCTTTTTCTGGTTCTGGTCCAGGTTCTGGGTCTGGTTGCTAACCCTGTCCTTTTTCTGGTTCTGGTCCAGGTTCTGGTTCTGGTCGCTAACCCTGTCCTTTTTCTGGTTCTGGTCCAGGTTCTGGTTCTGGTCGCTAACCCTGTCCTTTTTCTGGTTCTGGTCCAGGTTCTGGTTCTGGTCGCTAACCCTGTCCTTTTTCTGGTTCTGGTCCAGGGTCTGGGTCTGGTCGCTAACCCTGTCCTTTTTCTGGTTCTGGTCCAGGTTCTGGTTCTGGTCGCTAACCCTGTCCTTTTTCTGGTTCTGGTCCAGGGTCTGGGTCTGGTCGCTAACCCTGTCCTTTTTCTGGTTCTGGTCCAGGTTCTGGGTCTGGTTGCTAACCCTGTCCTTTTTCTGGTTCTGGTCCAGGTTCTGGTTCTGGTCGCTAACCCTGTCCTTTTTCTGGTTCTGGTCCAGGTTCTGGTTCTGGTCGCTAACCCTGTCCTTTTTCTGGTTCTGGTCCAGGTTCTGGTTCTGGTCGCTAACCCTGTCCTTTTTCTGGTTCAGGTCCAGGTTCTGGTTCTGGTCGCTAACCCTGTCCTTTTTCTGGTTCTGGTCCAGGTTCTGGGTCTGGTTGCTAACCCTGTCCTTTTTCTGGTTCTGGTCCAGGTGTGGATCCCCTGCCCCCAGTGCAGACAGAACACCCCTCGGCCCAGAGGAGGAGCCTCTAACCTGGACCTGGACCTGGCCTCCTTCCTGGGGGTGAAGTCCCAGCAGACCGCCACCTCCTGCTCCTCCTCCTCCTGGAGCTCCGCCCGCAGGGAGGGGCCCGTCGCCGGGGAGACGACCCCCGACGGGAAGCTGTGGCTGGGGAAGGAGGCGGCCGACGACAGCTGGTCCCACGGAGGATTGGCCGAGCCCCGCTTCCATCGCTACGGCAACTGCTGCCCCACCTCCTCCTATTGGCTGTGCTGTTGGTTCTGCTGCCCGGGGCGGGGCTAAAGCAGGGGGGTGGGGCTAAAAGTGACCTGTGGTGGTAATGAATGAAAACTACAGAAGTAAATCTGTTCCATCAGATTTTGAATTAGAAAAGTCACTGAATTTCTAACACTGAATTTTTTTTTGCACTGAAATTAAGTATCTGATTTTTTTGTCTCTGAATTCAACTATGTTCATAAATTTAGAAAAAAACAAAAAATTCAGATGCAAAAAATTCAGGCGCAAAAAATTCAGACACAAAAAATTCTGATGCTAAAAATTCCGACCACACATCCGTGCTGACCGTCTTCCTGCATCGGCGTCACATGACCAACCTAACAGAACTGGATTGGCTGGCTGTCGGTTCGACTTCAGACAGAATCGATTGCTTTTCCCTGGTGTCCCGGATGTGTGATCGGAATGTTTTGCATTTGAAATTTTTAAATTCTAAATTTATAAACACAGTAAAACTGAGAGGTAAAAAATTCAGATACTTAATTTCGGTGCAAAAAATGTCAGTGCTAGAAATTCCATGGCTTTTCTAATTCAGAATCTGATGAGACAGATTTAGTTCCACACAAAATTCAAACAGGATATTTAACAGTCTGAATAAAACGCTTTAACCTCCTGATTCTGTTTAATTGAATCCTTTATAAAAATATAAATAAAACAAAAACAAGGACAAGATGAAGACGACACAATGATCACTGAAGAAGGAAAGTTCTGCACGCGTCACTTTATCGAATGTTATTTATTATCAAAGTTCAGACAGAAAACGTCAAATGTGAGTCCACGTTTGTTTTTACGAACATTTGCTTTTCGGACGTAAAGGACGTTTGATTCCAGGAAACCTGACTCCAGTGGAAGACCACGCCTTAATGAAGACCACGCCCCCACACCCTAATGAAGACCACGCCCCTGACGAATGGAAAAAATATTTTTACAAAAAAAGTCAAAGGGGCGGGGCTTAGTTTGGTCATGCTGTTACATTTTGTCAAACAAAAAAAACAAACAAGCTGAGGTTCAAGTGTTCTGATTGGACAATGGTAACATGGAATCTGGGTTGTGGGAGGAGTCAACTGAGGTTTCCACCAATCACCTTCCTTCCACCTTTAACCTCAGTCACACGTCTGGTGGGCGGAGTCACAGTTCACCTGTACATGTAGGTGAGCGGCTTTGGCATTTCGCCCTCATGAGGCACAAGGCATTCTGGGTGTCGGAGTCCCCCCGTGGCTCAGCCAATCAGAGGCTGCCGAGCCCCTCCCCCATGCGAATCCTCTGTCCGGGCTGCAGGTTAAAGGTGAATCCTCTGGGGGCCTCGAACAGCAGCACGATGGTGGAGCCCAGGTTGAACTCCCCCAGAGGTTCGCCCTTCTGAAGAGACACGCCCCCTCCGTCTGCACAGGCCACGCCCCCTCCGTCTGCACAGGCCACGCCCCCCTGGGACACCTGTGCATCTATAGCGGCATAGGCGCGGTCGTGGAACGAACCTTTACTGTAACGAGGAGCGTTGGTCTGCAGTTCCTGAAGAGAGGAGCACAACAGAGGGGTCACCAACAGAGGGGTCACCAACAGAGGGGTCACTAACAGAGGGGTCACCAACAGAGGGGTCACCAACAGAGGGGTCACTAACAGAGGGGTCACCAACAGAGGGGTCACCAACAGAGGGGTCACTAACAGAGGGGTCACTAACAGAGGGGTCACCAACAGAGGGGTCACCAACAGAGGGGTCACTAAAAACAGACGAGTCACTAAACACAGACGAGTCACTAAACACAGACGAGTCACTAAAAACAGATGAGTCACTAAACACAGATGAGTCACTAAACACAGACAAGTCACTAAACACAGACGAGTCACTAAAAACAGACGAGTCACTAAAAACAGATGAGTCACTAAACACAGACAAGTCACCAAACACAGACAAGTCACTAAAAACAGATGAGTCACTAAACACAGACAAGTCACCAAACACAGACGAGTCACTAAAAACAGACGAATCACTAAAAACAGATGAGTCACTAAACACAGACGAGTCACCAAACACAGACGAGTCACTAAAAACAGATGAGTCACTAAACACAGACGAGTCACTAAACACAGACGAGTCACCAAACACAGACGAGTCACTAAAAACAGATGAGTCACTAAAAACAGATGAGTCACTAAACACAGACAAGTCACTAAACACAGACGAGTCACTAAAAACAGACGAGTCACTAAAAACAGATGAGTCACAAAAACAGAGTCACTAAAAACAGACGAGTCACTAAACACAGACGAGTCACCAAACACAGACGAGTCACTGAAAACAGATGAGTCACTAAACACAGACGAGTCACTAAACACAGACAAGTCACTAAACAAAACAGACGAGTCACTAAACACAGACGAGTCACTAAAAACAGATGAGTCACTAAAAACAGATAAGTCACTACACAAAACAAACGAGTCACCACACAAAACAGACAAGTCACTAAAAACAGACGAGTCACTCCACAAAACAGATGAGTCACTACACAAAACAAACGAGTCACTATACAAAACAGACGAGTCACTAAAAACAGACGAGTCACTACACACAATAGATGAGTCACTAAAAACAGATGAGTCATTACACAAAACAGACAAGCCACTAAAAACAGAGGAGTCACTACACAAAACAGACAAGTCACTAAAACAGACGAGTCACTACACACAACAGACAAGTCACTAAAAACAGACGAGTCACTACACAAAACAGACGAGTCACTACACAAAACAGACAAGTCAGTGCACAAAGCAGATGAGTCACACAAAACAGACGAGTCACTACACAAAACAGACGAGTCACTATGCACAACAAACGAGTCACTGCACAAAACAGATGAGTCACTACACAAAACAGACGAGTCACTACACAAAACAGACGAGTCTTTACACAAAACAGACGAGTCACTATACACAGACAAGTCACTACACAAAACAGATGAGTCACTAAACACAGACGAGTCACTAAAAACAGATGAGTCACTAAAAACAGATAAGTCACTACACAAAACAAACGAGTCACCACACAAAACAGACGAGTCACTAAAAACAGACGAGTCACTCCACAAAACAGATGAGTCACTACACAAACAAACGAGTCACTATACAAAACAGACGAGTCACTAAAAACAGACGAGTCACTACACACAATAGACGAGTCACTAAAAACAGATGAGTCATTACACAAAACAGACAAGCCACTAAAAACAGAGGAGTCACTACACAAAACAGACAAGTCACTAAAAACAGACGAGTCACTACACACAACAGACAAGTCACTAAAAACAGACGAGTCACTACACAAAACAGACGAGTCACTACACAAAACTGACAAGTCAGTGCACACAGCAGATGAGTCACACAATACAGACGAGTCACTACACAAAACAGACGAGTCACTATGCACAACAAACGAGTCACTGCACAAAACAGATGAGTCACTACACAAAACAGACGAGTCACTACACAAAACAGACGAGTCTTTACACAAAACAGACGAGTCACTATACACAACAGACGAGTCACTGCACAAAACAGACGAGTCACACAAAACAGACGAGTCACACAAAACAGACGAGTCACTACACAAAAAAGATGAGTCACTAAAAACAGACAAGTTACACAAAACAGACGAGTCAGTACACACAAACGGTCACTGTCGTCTTTTTCTCACCTTGTCAAAGTACAGTCTGATGGAACCGACGTTTGTGGCTCCAACCGCTGTAAACGAGAAGAAGCCGTGCTCCCATTGGCCGGTGAGAGCCACACGCTCGTTAAGACAGAAGAGCTCTTTGACCCAACGAGCCACGCCCGGATTAACTGACATTAACGAACCTGAGAGAGAGAGAGAGAGAGAGAGAGAGGAAACAGGTGGAGTAAACAGCTGGAGGAGTGAACAGGTGGAGGTAAACAGGTGGAGTAAACAGATGGAGGAGGTGACCATGTGAACAGGTGGGTGGAGCCACATACCTGGGAAGTGTCGTCGTAGCTCCACCCTCCAGTCGGTGGGGGAGTGGAAGCAGTGGTAGTCACCTGGTGCCAGGTAGATGACCACGTGGAACAGCTGAGTGTCAGGACGCCACAGGAGGCCGTCCTGAAAGGAGGAGGGGGCGGAGTCTGAAACAACAGACACGCCCACAGGCTGTAACACAACTGTCACCTGGAGCTTCAAAAACAAATGTCCTGCCCCCTTGTCCATAGAAGGAAGTTCCTTAAAAAAAAAACAGTGGGTGTGGTCTTACCATTGCTCCGCCTTGTTTGTGGACCCAGGAAGTTCTCCAGGCTGTAGGTGATGCCCTTCACCTGCTCCACCTCTGAGTTCTTCACCTGACCGAAGTGAAGGATCCGCCCATCAGCTGGAGACGTCTGGACAGATGGACAGAGACACAGACACACACACAGACAGACAGACACACACACACACACACACACACACACACAGACACACACACAGACACACACACAGACAGACAGACACACACACAGAC
>NW_021941635.1:153590-165765 GCF_902148855.1 Sphaeramia orbicularis
AGTAAACACCAGTAAACTAACAGTAAACAGTAGTAAACACCAGTAAACTAACAGTAAACAGTAGTAAACACCAGTAAACAGTAGTAAACAACAGTAAACAGTAGTAAACAACAGTAAACAGTAGTAAACACTAGTAAACTAACAGTAAACAGTAGTAAACAACAGTAAACAGTAGTAAACACCAGTAAACTAACAGTAAACAGTAGTAAACACCAGTAAACTAACAGTAAACACCAGTAAACTAACAGTAAACACCAGTAAACTAACAGTAAACAGTAGTAAACACCAGTAAACAGTAGTAAACACCAGTAAACTAACAGTAAACAGTAGTAAACACCAGTAAACTAACAGTAAACACCAGTAAACTAACAGTAAACAGTAGTAAACACCAGTAAACTAACAGTAAACAGTAGTAAACACCAGTAAACTAACAGTAAACAGTAGTAAACAACAGTAAACAGTAGTAAACACCAGTAAACTAACAGTAAACAGTAGTAAACACCAGTAAACTAACAGTAAACACCAGTAAACTAACAGTAAACACCAGTAAACTAACAGTAAACAGTAGTAAACACCAGTAAACAGTAGTAAACACCAGTAAACTAACAGTAAACAGTAGTAAACACCAGTAAACTAACAGTAAACACCAGTAAACTAACAGTAAACACCAGTAAACTAACAGTAAACAGTAGTAAACACCAGTAAACTAACAGTAAACAGTAGTAAACACCAGTAAACAGTAGTAAACACCAGTAAACTAACAGTAAACACCAGTAAACTAACAGTAAACAGTAGTAAACACCAGTAAACTAACAGTAAACAGTAGTAAACTAACAGTAAACAGAAGTAAACAACAGTAAACAGTAGTAAACACCAGTAAACTAACAGTAAACAGTAGTAAACACCAGTAAACAGTAGTAAACAACAGTAAACAGTAGTAAACAACAGTAAACTAACAGTAAACAGTAGTAAACAACAGTAAACAGTAGTAAACACCAGTAAACTAACAGTAAACAGTAGTAAACAACAGTAAACAGTAGTAAACACCAGTAAACTAACAGTAAACAGTAGTAAACAACAGTAAACAGTAGTAAACACTAGTAAACTAACAGTAAACAGTAGTAAACAACAGTAAACAGTAGTAAACACCAGTAAACTAACAGTAAACAGTAGTAAACACCAGTAAACTAACAGTAAACACCAGTAAACTAACAGTAAACACCAGTAAACTAACAGTAAACAGTAGTAAACAACAGTAAACAGTAGTAAACACCAGTAAACTAACAGTAAACAGTAGTAAACACCAGTAAACTAACAGTAAACACCAGTAAACTAACAGTAAACACCAGTAAACTAACAGTAAACAGTAGTAAACACCAGTAAACTAACAGTAAACACCAGTAAACTAACAGTAAACACCAGTAAACTAACAGTAAACAGTAGTAAACACCAGTAAACAGTAGTAAACACCAGTAAACTAACAGTAAACACCAGTAAACTAACAGTAAACAGTAGTAAACACCAGTAAACAGTAGTAAACACCAGTAAACTAACAGTAAACAGTAGTAAACTAACAGTAAACAGAAGTAAACAACAGTAAACAGTAGTAAACACCAGTAAACTAACAGTAAACAGTAGTAAACACCAGTAAACAGTAGTAAACAACAGTAAACAGTAGTAAACAACAGTAAACAGTAGTAAACAACAGTAAACTAACAGTAAACAGTAGTAAACACCAGTAAACAGTAGTAAACACCAGTAAACTAACAGTAAACAGTAGTAAACACCAGTAAACAGTAGTAAACACCAGTAAACTAACAGTAAACAGTAGTAAACACCAGTAAACTAACAGTAAACACCAGTAAACTAACAGTAAACAGTAGTAAACACCAGTAAACTAACAGTAAACACCAGTAAACTAACAGTAAACAGTAGTAAACACCAGTAAACAGTAGTAAACACCAGTAAACTAACAGTAAACACCAGTAAACTAACAGTAAACACCAGTAAACTAACAGTAAACAGTAGTAAACACCAGTAAACAGTAGTAAACACCAGTAAACTAACAGTAAACACCAGTAAACTAACAGTAAACAGTAGTAAACACCAGTAAACAGTAGTAAACACCAGTAAACTAACAGTAAACAGTAGTAAACACCAGTAAACTAACAGTAAACACCAGTAAACTAACAGTAAACACCAGTAAACTAACAGTAAACAGTAGTAAACACCAGAAAACTAACAGTAAACAACAGTAAACAGTAGTAAACAACAGTAAACTAACAGTAAACAGTAGTAAACAACAGTAAACAGTAGTAAACACCAGTAAACTAACAGTAAACAGTAGTAAACAACAGTAAACAGTAGTAAACACCAGTAAACTAACAGTAAACAGTAGTAAACAACAGTAAACAGTAGTAAACACTAGTAAACTAACAGTAAACAGTAGTAAACAACAGTAAACAGTAGTAAACACCAGTAAACTAACAGTAAACAGTAGTAAACACCAGTAAACTAACAGTAAACACCAGTAAACTAACAGTAAACACCAGTAAACTAACAGTAAACAGTAGTAAACACCAGTAAACAGTAGTAAACACCAGTAAACTAACAGTAAACAGTAGTAAACACCAGTAAACTAACAGTAAACACCAGTAAACTAACAGTAAACACCAGTAAACTAACAGTAAACAGTAGTAAACACCAGAAAACTAACAGTAAACACCAGTAAACTAACAGTAAACAGTAGTAAACACCAGTAAACAGTAGTAAACACCAGTAAACTAACAGTAAACACCAGTAAACTAACAGTAAACAGTAGTAAACACCAGTAAACAGTAGTAAACACCAGTAAACTAACAGTAAACAGTAGTAAACTAACAGTAAACAGAAGTAAACAACAGTAAACAGTAGTAAACACCAGTAAACTAACAGTAAACAGTAGTAAACACCAGTAAACAGTAGTAAACAACAGTAAACAGTAGTAAACAACAGTAAACTAACAGTAAACAGTAGTAAACAACAGTAAACAGTAGTAAACACCAGTAAACTAACAGTAAACAGTAGTAAACAACAGTAAACAGTAGTAAACACCAGTAAACTAACAGTAAACAGTAGTAAACACCAGTAAACTAACAGTAAACACCAGTAAACTAACAGTAAACACCAGTAAACTAACAGTAAACAGTAGTAAACACCAGTAAACAGTAGTAAACACCAGTAAACTAACAGTAAACAGTAGTAAACACCAGTAAACTAACAGTAAACACCAGTAAACTAACAGTAAACAGTAGTAAACACCAGTAAACTAACAGTAAACACCAGTAAACTAACAGTAAACAGTAGTAAACACCAGTAAACAGTAGTAAACACCAGTAAACTAACAGTAAACACCAGTAACCTAACAGTAAACACCAGTAAACTAACAGTAAACAGTAGTAAACACCAGTAAACAGTAGTAAACACCAGTAAACTAACAGTAAACACCAGTAAACTAACAGTAAACAGTAGTAAACACCAGTAAACAGTAGTAAACACCAGTAAACTAACAGTAAACACCAGTAAACTAACAGTAAACACCAGTAAACTAACAGTAAACAGTAGTAAACACCAGTAAACAGTAGTAAACACCAGTAAACTAACAGTAAACAGTAGTAAACACCAGTAACTAACAGTAAACACCAGTAAACTAACAGTAAACACCAGTAAACTAACAGTAAACAGTAGTAAACACCAGAAAACTAACAGTAAACACCAGTAAACTAACAGTAAACAGTAGTAAACACCAGTAAACAGTAGTAAACACCAGTAAACTAACAGTAAACACCAGTAAACTAACAGTAAACAGTAGTAAACACCAGTAAACAGTAGTAAACACCAGTAAACTAACAGTAAACAGTAGTAAACTAACAGTAAACAGAAGTAAACAACAGTAAACAGTAGCAAACACCAGTAAACTAACAGTAAACAGTAGTAAACACCAGTAAACAGTAGTAAACAACAGTAAACAGTAGTAAACAACAGTAAACTAACAGTAAACAGTAGTAAACAACAGTAAACAGTAGTAAACACCAGTAAACTAACAGTAAACAGTAGTAAACAACAGTAAACAGTAGTAAACACCAGTAAACTAACAGTAAACAGTAGTAAACACCAGTAAACTAACAGTAAACACCAGTAAACTAACAGTAAACACCAGTAAACTAACAGTAAACAGTAGTAAACACCAGTAAACAGTAGTAAACACCAGTAAACTAACAGTAAACAGTAGTAAACACCAGTAAACTAACAGTAAACACCAGTAAACTAACAGTAAACAGTAGTAAACACCAGTAAACTAACAGTAAACACCAGTAAACTAACAGTAAACAGTAGTAAACACCAGTAAACAGTAGTAAACACCAGTAAACTAACAGTAAACACCAGTAAACTAACAGTAAACACCAGTAAACTAACAGTAAACAGTAGTAAACACCAGTAAACAGTAGTAAACACCAGTAAACTAACAGTAAACAGTAGTAAACACCAGTAAACTAACAGTAAACACCAGTAAACTAACAGTAAACACCAGTAAACTAACAGTAAACAGTAGTAAACACCAGTAAACAGTAGTAAACACCAGTAAACTAACAGTAAACAGTAGTAAACACCAGTAAACTAACAGTAAACACCAGTAAACTAACAGTAAACAGTAGTAAACACCAGTAAACTAACAGTAAACACCAGTAAACTAACAGTAAACAGTAGTAAACACCAGTAAACAGTAGTAAACACCAGTAAACTAACAGTAAACACCAGTAAACTAACAGTAAACACCAGTAAACTAACAGTAAACAGTAGTAAACACCAGTAAACAGTAGTAAACACCAGTAAACTAACAGTAAACACCAGTAAACTAACAGTAAACAGTAGTAAACACCAGTAAACAGTAGTAAACACCAGTAAACTAACAGTAAACACCAGTAAACTAACAGTAAACACCAGTAAACTAACAGTAAACAGTAGTAAACACCAGTAAACAGTAGTAAACACCAGTAAACTAACAGTAAACAGTAGTAAACACCAGTAAACTAACAGTAAACACCAGTAAACTAACAGTAAACACCAGTAAACTAACAGTAAACAGTAGTAAACACCAGAAAACTAACAGTAAACACCAGTAAACTAACAGTAAACAGTAGTAAACACCAGTAAACAGTAGTAAACACCAGTAAACTAACAGTAAACACCAGTAAACTAACAGTAAACAGTAGTAAACACCAGTAAACAGTAGTAAACACCAGTAAACTAACAGTAAACAGTAGTAAACTAACAGTAAACAGAAGTAAACAACAGTAAACAGTAGCAAACACCAGTAAACTAACAGTAAACAGTAGTAAACACCAGTAAACAGTAGTAAACAACAGTAAACAGTAGTAAACAACAGTAAACTAACAGTAAACAGTAGTAAACAACAGTAAACAGTAGTAAACACCAGTAAACTAACAGTAAACAGTAGTAAACAACAGTAAACAGTAGTAACACCAGTAAACTAACAGTAAACAGTAGTAAACACCAGTAAACTAACAGTAAACACCAGTAAACTAACAGTAAACACCAGTAAACTAACAGTAAACAGTAGTAAACACCAGTAAACAGTAGTAAACACCAGTAAACTAACAGTAAACAGTAGTAAACACCAGTAAACTAACAGTAAACACCAGTAAACTAACAGTAAACAGTAGTAAACACCAGTAAACTAACAGTAAACACCAGTAAACTAACAGTAAACAGTAGTAACACCCAGTAAACAGTAGTAAACACCAGTAAACTAACAGTAAACACCAGTAAACTAACAGTAAACACCAGTAAACTAACAGTAAACAGTAGTAAACACCAGTAAACAGTAGTAAACACCAGTAAACTAACAGTAAACACCAGTAAACTAACAGTAAACAGTAGTAAACACCAGTAAACAGTAGTAAACACCAGTAAACTAACAGTAAACAGTAGTAAACTAACAGTAAACAGAAGAAAACAACAGTAAACAGTAGCAAACACCAGTAAACTAACAGTAAACAGTAGTAAACACCAGTAAACAGTAGTAAACAACAGTAAACAGTAGTAAACAACAGTAAACTAACAGTAAACAGTAGTAAACAACAGTAAACAGTAGTAAACACCAGTAAACTAACAGTAAACAGTAGTAAACAACAGTAAACAGTAGTAAACACCAGTAAACTAACAGTAAACAGTAGTAAACACCAGTAAACTAACAGTAAACACCAGTAAACTAACAGTAAACACCAGTAAACTAACAATAAACAGTAGTAAACACCAGTAAACAGTAGTAAACACCAGTAAACTAACAGTAAACAGTAGTAAACACCAGTAAACTAACAGTAAACACCAGTAAACTAACAGTAAACAGTAGTAAACACCAGTAAACTAACAGTAAACACCAGTAAACTAACAGTAAACAGTAGTAAACACCAGTAAACAGTAGTAAAACACCAGTAAACTAACAGTAACACCAGTAAACTAACAGTAAACACCAGTAAACTAACAGTAAACAGTAGTAAACACCAGGTAAACAGTAGTAAACACCAGTAAACTAACAGTAACACCAAGTAAACTAACAGTAAACAGTAGTAAACACCAGTAAACAGTAGTAAACCTACCAGTAAACTAACAGTAAACAGTAGTAAACTACCAGTAAACAGTAGTAAAGCTGTTTGTTTACCTGCATGTTGACTCCAAAGGTCCAGATGTAAAGGGAGTAGATGGGTTTGCGCAGCCACGTGGGCAGTTCAACTCCATTCAGGCCGACCCCAGGCCCGAGAGAGGAGACGAGTGGGGAAGGAACGATACAACGCCACCTGGAGGAGAGGAGAGAGGAGGAGGTGAGAGAGAGGAGAGAGGAGGTGAGGGGAGGTGAGGGGGGGGAGGAGGAGAGAGGAGGAGAGAGGAGGAGGTGAGAGAGAGGAGAGAGGAGGTGAGGGGAGAGAGAGGAGGAGAAAGGAGGAGGTGAGAGAGAGGAGAGAGAGAGGGGAGAGGAGGTGAGGGGAGGAGAAAGGAGGAGGTGAGAGAGAGGAGAGAGAGAGGAGAGAGAGAGGAGAGAGGAGGGGAGGGGAGGAGAGAGGAGGAGAAAGGAGGAGGTGAGAGAGAGGAGAGAGAGGAGGTGAGAGGAGGAGAGAGGAGGAGACAGGAGGAGGAGAGAGGAGGAGACAGGAGGAGAGAGGAGGTGAGAGGAGGAGACAGGAGGAGGACAGAGGAGGAGAGAGGAGGTGAGAGGAGGAGACAGGAGGAGGTGAGACAGAGGAGGAGAGAGAGGAGGTGAGAGGAGGAGAGAGGAGGAGAAAGGAGGAGGAAGAGAGAGAGGAGGAGAGAGAGATGAGAGAGAGGAGGAGGAGAGAGGAGGTGAGAGGAGGGAGAGAGAGGAGGAGGAGGTGAGAGGAGGAGGTGAGAGAGAGGAGAGAGAGAGGAGAGAGAGGAGGAGAGGGGGAAGAGAGAGGAGGAGAAAGGAGGAGGTGAGAGAGGAGGAGAGAGGAGAGAGAGAGGAGAGAGGAGGTGAGGAAGGAGGAGACGAGGAGGAGGTGAGAGAGAGGAGAGAGAGAGGAGAGAGAGGAGGAGGTGAAGGAGGGAGAGAGGAGGAGGAGAGAGAGAGGAGGAGAAAGGGAGGAGGTGAGAGAGAGGAGGAGGAGAGAGAGAGAGAGGAGGAGGAGGTGAGGAGAGGAGAGAGAGGGAGGAGAGAGAGCGGGAGGAGGAGAAACCAGTGGAGGTCCATATGTGATAAGCCCCTCCCCCTCTCCATCATCAAATCACAGGATCAGCCTGCAGCTGCTCTTACCCGATTGGCCAGTGGCCGTAGAGCATTGACAGACAGCACATAGCAGAGGAAGGCAATTGGCCGGCGACGCCAATGGGCGGGGGCGAGACACGCCCCACTCAACGCATTCAGACTACGACGGAGCGCCAAGCGAGGCACCTGAAGCCTGATTAGAATGACGACATAAACGAGTTAAAACCGGGAAGGAGACAGGAGGAGGACACAGGGGCGGGGCAAGGGGCGAGCATGTGTGAGGAGGAGGAGCAGCAGGAGCAGGAGGAGGAGCAGGAGGAGCTGAAATACAGCACACTGATGCTAACACCACTAACCCTATTATCCTACAGAGACACTAACAGAGATGCTAAACACTGCTAAGCTACAGAGCTGCTAACAGAGATGCTAACACTGATAGGCTACAGAGCTGCTAACAGAGATGCTAACACTGCTAAGCTTCAGAGCCACTGACAGAGATGCTAACACTGCTAAGCTACAGAGCCGCTAACAAGAGATGCTAACACTGCTAAGCTACAGAGCCACTAACAGAGATGCTAACACTGATAGGCTACAGAGCTGCTAACAGAGATGCTAACACTGATAGGCTACAGAGCTGCTAACAGAGATGCTAACACTGATAGGCTACAGAGCTGCTAACAGAGATGCTAACACTGATAGGCTACAGAGCTGCTAACAGAGATGCTAACACTGATAGGCTACAGAGCTGCTAACAGAGATGCTAACACTGATAGGCTACAGAGCTGCTAACAGAGGACGGCAGACGGTTATGACAGAGTCCACAGACTGGTGGCTTTGTTTGTTTGTTTGTTTTGTATTCAGACCACAGCAGATGTAAACACACTGGATCCACTGGGTCCAAAAACATCCCCATTAACCCTTCGTTGTCCCGCCCACAGACGTCCTTGTCCCGCCCACAGACGTCCTTTAATCCCCTACAGTCGTACTAATGTCCAGATGTTTTCATAGTTTGGTTTTCTATTTGACATGGTTTAGTATTTCATAAAGTCATGTGACCCTTCATACCATGGTGTCCAAAGTGTGCAGAATCCCTCACTCAGACCCAGAAGGTAAAAAATAAACAAACAGAACAATAAAAAAACACAACACATTCAAAGGTGTGGAGTTCAAAAGGATCACATGACTGCTCTGACTTCTACCTCTGTTCCAGTGTTCTGTTTCCTTCACATACAGTGGATTTAATCCGTAGATGTGTGTGTGTGTGTGGTGTGTGTGTGTGTCACTGGTTGTGTGAACACACACTTTAAACACTCAGACATCTGATGTTTTTTCCACATAATCTGATGTGTTTTATTAAAGCCAACATTAGGTTGGTGTCCCCTGAACCCCCCAGGATCCAGGACCATGGTGTCCCCTGAACCCCCCAGGATCCAGGACCATGGTGTCCCCTGAACCCTAACCCAGACTTTGGGCCCAGCTGCCCCCCACCCACAGATGGAAGTCAATCTGTTTCATCAGATTTGGAATTAAAAAAGCTGTTGAATTTCTAGCACTGAACTTAAGTATCTGAATTTCTTTTCTCTGAATTCAACTATGTTCATAAATTTAAAATAAAAAAAATTCAGATGCAAAACATTCCGTTCACACATCTGCGCTGACCGTCTTCCTGCATTGGTGTCACATGACCACCCTAACGTAACTTGATTGGTTGGCTGTCGGTTCGACTTGAGATAGAATTGATTGCTTTTCCTCTGTGTCCAGGATCTGTGATCGGAATTTTTTGCATCTGAATTTTTTTTAATTTTAAATTTATGAACATAGTTGAATTCAGAGACTAAAATTTCAGATATGTAATTTCAGTGCAAAAAAATGCAGCGCAAGAAATTCAATGGAAATTCAAATTCAATTCAATAATTCCAAATCTGATGAGACACATTTACTTCCATATCCACCCCTCATCCACCCACCCACACCACCCACCCATTCATCCAGAGGCTGAGTGTGTAGACTCCACAGTGACCCGTGTCTCTGTGGGGGTGGGGTGGGGGGTTCAGATCCGTTCAGCTGCTTTGATAAACACAGATCTGTGTCAGTGGCTAACTGGGTTAGCAGGTTAGCGCAGGATGAACGGGCTCACAGAGGCTAAGCTAGGCTAAAAGGAAAATAGCCGTCTCCATGGTAACACCTCCCCCACACGTGCGTGCACGCACACACACACACACACACACACACCACACACACACACACTTTAAGCTCTTCTGACTGTAAACCCCCCCCACCCCCCCACCCCTTGTTTGTTTTAATGGGTCACTGTCTCACCTGATTTCATGCCAACTCTTCAACCAATCAGAAGGCAGGTTTAAATAGGACACACTTTCATTGATCTGCTCTGTTTGGTTTTTCATCATTTTCACCTGCTGTGACTTATTCATGTGTTTTTGTCCTTTTTTTAAGCCTTCAGTTTGTTTTGTTCACATGAGCGACACTTTGACTCCTGTTTCTGTGCAGTTTTGGACTGGCTTTTACATCCTCTGGTTAAATCGAACACCATGGAAATAAAACAGTTCAAATAAAAAAACACTCAACTGAAATTCAAACACTTTCATTTACTTCTGCGAATAAAAGTCCAGCCTCAGTGTCCTGCTCCGGTTCATCCCACCAGCCACTGGAATGTCCTGTCATCTCACTTTGGTTTTGTCCTCATTGCATCTTTTGCTTTATTTTTTTTCCAGTCCGACCCTGGGATGAATGTACACAGTGTCTAAACTCCACAGTCCAGGCTGTGGAACTCATGTTAGTGTGGGTTCCACATCCAGACCAATCTGATCTACAGTCCAATAAGAACAGCAGAAGAACCCACACAGAAGAAGGACTGCAGATTTACTACTGGGTTTGATGGAAAAAATATTACATTATGTCTGTAAATGACAACTGCAAATCAAGTCTTTGTTTTAGTGCAAAAAAATATTAAATTATGAAACTCTTTCCATTTCCAAACTCTCCTGTACCAATAAAATGTGACTAACCTGAACAAATGTGTCCAACCTGAAATGTCTGTATTAAATTCAGTCCAGTTTGAACTCTTTTCTTCCTGTTCCTCAGTGTTTAGTGTCTTTGGAGATCTGATCCAGAATGCACATGGACTAATGAGAAGTGGAGGCAGAAGACTGAGAAAATTACACTGATTTATCTGAAGAAATGTCCGTTTTTTCAGGTTATTCACATCTTTTTTGTTTGTATAGTTTATAAAAGTAAGTATTTTCATAATTTAATGGTTTTTTTTGCTCTAAAACAAAGACAAAACTTTGTAGTTGTCATTATTTCTAGGTTCTTCTGCTCTTATTTACTACCCACTGCAGATCAAATCAGGCTGAATGTGGAACCTGAAAGAACAGGAGTTTGAGAACCCTGGATTAGATCAAACTGTACCTGAGTCGACCTGAGAACAGCTGGAATGGACACTTTTTTTAACTAAGTTTGATTTTTCCAAACGTGTCACCTCTGTGGAAGGAGCTCTGGTTTCAGTTAACGTCAAAAATAAATCAATTAATCACAGAGTTCGAATTGAAAACACTTTCAAGCCCTTCAACTCAAATTCAAGCACTTTCAAGGTTTTCAAACACCAGCACCGACGCTGATATTCAAATAAACACCAGCCGTCTGTGTTTCTTTCTATTCCATGTTTCACTCATTTGTGTTTTTTTTTTCTATCTGTCTTATTCTTTGCACTTGTTTGTTGTTGTTTTTAACTATGAAATTTCCCCACAGTGGAATAAATAAAGTCTGGTCTGATCTGAAACAAAGTCAAATAAAAACTGAACTGGACTGGAACTAGAGCTGTGGATTAACAAGAATCTGACGACACGATACAAATCACAACACTAGGATCACAATGCCATATGTCACAATATATCATGATACTGTTAAAAAGACAATGTTTCGCTTGTTTCTTTTTTTTTAATGATTATTTCCTGGAAGAATTGAATTAAATCTGAAATCTGCACAAATACTAAAGACTTTTGTATTTGATTAGAACAGGATGTCATGTTCTATCACACAATGTTCCTGTGCTCAAACTGAAATTCTGTCGACCTTAATACTCTTATTGTACTGTCTAAAGCCCATGTCCATATGCTCCCCTACAGTCTACAGGAAATGTCTGAGCCCAGGCAAAGGAATTAGAATTTAAGGGGAACTGAAATCTACAAGAACATGAAGTGTAGAACAAACATATAAAGCCAGTGTATGTGTGTTAGAGGGTTCAACTGTGGAATGATCTGGAACAAAACTGAAAAATGTCTTCTTCAATTTACGCATTTAAAAGGATAATAAATACAGTATAATAACAAAATATAGAACATTATAGAAGTACGCATCAAAGATATTATTGGAGTT
>NW_021941636.1:0-31316 GCF_902148855.1 Sphaeramia orbicularis
GAGCCTCAGGAGAACCACCATGAGGTCGTTTTGGTGAATAAAATTCAGAATTTTATCAGTTTTATCAAACTAGGATTTCTAAAACACTGCAAAACAACTGCACATTATAAAGAGAAGTTGATAATATTATTTATTTTATTTTTTTATGCTTTCCCTTTGTTTTCTTTTGTTTAATATGTTTGTCGGTTTGTTGCATAATTTTTTTTGTATTGTGTCCGTGTGGTTCTGTATGTCTAAGTACATGTTTATGTAAATGTATAATCCAATAAAAAATAAAAAACTAAGAAAAAAAAATTGGGGAAAAAATGTCAAAAATAGATAATGTAGTACTCAGTAGAAATAGTAATAGTAAAAAGGTATAGAAAAAATATGTAGAAGAGCAGAGTATGAAGTATTCCAGTTCGCATTAGCACCAGCTGATGAGGATTTAATAACAGGTTTATTTAATTATAAACAGTGTTTTGCAAATTAGAGTTTATTACAGAGAAATAAAATAATGCAACAACCTCGAAATAAAACAAACTAAAGTGAAAACCTGTAACTGCTAACACATTCAACAGATGTCATTATTCTACATTATTTTTATGATTTGTTATTATTAGGGACCGAGCCGAAAGGTTAGGCCCTATTGTTATTCGTTCGTTATGATATTATTATTTTTCCGTGATGCTTTAAACTGGATTTTGACCCCCTAAACATGCTCAAAAACTCACCAAATTTGGCACACATGTCAGGTCTGGCGAAAAATTTGCTAAAATGTAAAAATATACCCCATAGGTTCCAAAATGAGCTCTCTAGCGCCCCCTATAAACACAAAAACAGCCATAGCGGCCAGTAGGAATGTCATAGAAACATGAAACAAATGTCAAAATTTTCGTCTCATCAAGCCCGACAAATCGCACACTGACACTCATGACCTAACTCCAACAGGAAGTTCAGAATTTGCCTTTCAAAATAAAATGCTCAAACTACTAACTTCCAGTAGGAATGTCGTAGACACAGGAAACCAACATCGAAACTTTTGTTTAATTGACCCCAACAAATCACGCACTGACACCTATGAGATATCTCCAACAGGAAGTTCGCAATATGCCTTTCAAAATAAAAATTTCAAAACTAACTCCGATGACACCGTTTGTCGTATTGACTTCTAAATAGCACCAAAACATAGCGTGAACCCTCCTCAAAAAAAGTTGTCTCATACTTTTTCCATAACTGTCTTAGTGTTTTTTTTTTTACAAGCCCACAAAGTTGCCATGTTTGGAACTCATTTTTCACTTTAGAGTTTTTCCCCACATGTGACATATCTACACGTTCACGGGACTCAGCACAACTCTCACATGCAAAAATTTTTGAGATAGGATGTACGGTTATTGATTTATAATAATTTGTTTATTTTCATACTTTTTCCTCTTTAGACTGCCATTTGACCCCCTTAACATGCTCCAAAACTCACCAAATTTACCATGTAAGTCATGGCTGCTGAACACTTTGATTCAATATCAAAATTAACCCCTTGGGTGCCAAAATGGACTCTGTAGCGCCACCTTTGTACTAAAAAACACACAAAATCTGCCCTAGCGGCCAGTAGGAATGTGACAGAAACATGAAACAAATGGCAAAATGTTGGTCTGATTGAGCCGACAAATCCTACACTGACACTCATGAGCTAACTCCAACAGGAAGTTGGCAATCTGCCTTTGAAAGTTACTCTACGTTTCTGCAATTACTGCTTATTCATTTCAGACTTTTGACACAAAATTTATACCTCATTAAATTCCCACAAGTCTGCAGAATCCAAAAGTGAAAGAATTTTTTAGATACGACCTACGGTTCTGGAATAATGGCGATTTTTTGAACACAACGTTTACTTTCACTTTTCACAAGGACAAAGTCCCTATAAAAGGCTTACCAGTGCAGTCATGTGTGTGTCTGACAACAGACCAGTGGATAGAACACTGGTCTAATGTATGGGAGGCATGAGTTCAAACCCCAGGCAAATCAGTGGCTTTTTTTTTTTTTTTTTTTTCCCTCCTTCCCCTCACATTTTAAAACAAGTTTTGCTGCATTTATATTGTGGATGTTTGACATTTTACACACATTATAAAGTACACGGAGTACATTTTTTCAAAATAAAACCCCTATTAAAAATAATACAAATGTCTATTACATAACTTCTTTTCATTTTTATGATCAAACGCTCAACTGTTTGTACAATGTTTCTTCATTCAAAAGTACTCTTTCTCACAGACACACATGCTCACACAATAGGATTTTTCCAAAATAAAAGCCTTAAATGTGAGAAATCATCACTTTCATGCTCAATTATTCATACAATTTCAATTCATTTTTCAAACTGATTCTTTCTCTCACATACAAAACAAATGCACATACACACAGTAGGGTTTCCAAAATAAAAGTCTCATTTAAAGGTGATGGTGGTTTCAGCAGAGGGTCGCTGGTGTTCTGTACAGATGTAAGGAGGACAGACACTAAAGGATGGGAACTGGTATGGGGACGGAGAGGTGTGAGTGGAGCTGAGGTGTGGACGGTCACGGGAGGCGGATCGTGGGGGAGGTGGAGCGCCTGGTGCGAGGTCCCGCCCAATGCTGCTTGCAGCTTTAATTATTATTATTATTATTATTATTATTATTATTATCATTATTATTATTATTATTATTATTATTATTGTTATTATTGTTATAAATAATAATAATAATAATAATAATAATAATAATTATTATTATTATATATTATACTGGTTTTCAGACTGGGTTCATAAAGGGTTAAAGTGTCCTCCACATGTTTCTGATCCCAGTCGTATGAATCCGTAATAATGTCATAAAATCGATATTTAGACGGACAGCGCAGACATAATATGATTCGAAGACGTTTACGACGTATCCAGTGAAAGTTGTGAACGCGGTCTGAGGTTTGACGTTAACCCAAGGTGACGGAAACGCCACCGGACGACCTTCAGTACGAGGTCGTCCAAACAGGAAGTGGACAGAAGCCGAACATTTACAGACGTTTATGTCACAGACGTAATAATTCAATCTGTAAAAGAAGGCGGAACAAAAACAGACTCTACAGACGGAAACATAAACCAACGTTTAAAGTGTGTGTGAAAGCAGAGTTTATTCATGACCTCCAACTGATTTAAAGAAAGAAAGGAATGGAGGGAGGGAGGGAGGGAGGGAGGGCGAAAGGAAGGAAGGGAGGAAAGAAGGAAGGGAGGGAGGGATCTGTTCTAATGTGTGTGTGTTTGTTCTAATGTGTGTGTGTGTGTGTTGTTTGTTCTAGTGTGTGTGTGTGTGTGTGTGTGTGTGTGTGTGTTGTTTGTTCTAGTGTGTGTGTGTGTGTGTGTGTGTGTGTGTGTGTGTGTGTGTGTGTGTGTGCGTCTGAATTCACAGATTCACTGAAGTTCAACACAGCAACTGAAGGCCTGAGTGGGAGCAGAGTAAATACACAAACACACACCAACAGCAGTCATTTACCAGGAAATAGACACGTCCCTGGGAATGTTGGTGGAAAAGGGTGTGAACATGTCCAACAGACCTCCTCCTCCTCCTCCTCCTCCTCCTCCTCCTCCTTTACGATGTTTACTGATGTCACTGTGATGGTCCTGGGGTCAAAGGTCGACCTGGACTCCACCCGTTCTGTTCTAATTACAGTTATTACTGTTAACGAGTCTGAACCAACTCTGTTGTTGTTTTGTTTTCTGTTGGTGTCCACGTCTGATCCGTCCGTCCATCACACGTTTACAGCAGAGACATAAAGATGACAGCAGACAGACGGATGGATCATCCTCCAATGATCAAAGAGCCACGACAGGAAGGGGCGGGAATGGGGGTGGGGGGTGGGGGGGGTGGACACAACACATGGATCTGACAGAAAAACCCGTCATGTGACTCACTGAAGAAAGAAACGGAGTCAGACAGAACGAAAATATTTAACAACAAGAAAAAAGAAGAAAGAGTGGAATTAGACGAGTTTAGGAGGAGGAGGAGGAAGAGGAGGAAGAGGAGGAGGAAGAAGAGGAGGAAGAGGAAGAAGAGGAGGAGGAGGAGGAAGAAGAGGAGGAAGAGGAGGAGGAGGAGGAGGAAGAAGAGGAGGAAGAGGAAGAAGAGGAGGAGGAGGAGGAGGAAGAGAAAGAGGAGGAGGAAGAGGAAGAAGAGGAGGAGGAGGAAGAAGAGGAGGAAGAGGAGGAGGAGGAGAAGAGGAGGAGAAGAGGAGGAGGAGGAAGAAGAGGAGGAGGAGGTTCAATCCAAAGTCAAAGCCTCTCTCTCCCTTTCTCGCTCAAACAGCTGAACATTTACAAACAAAAGCATCAACAGATGAAACTGAAACTGGAGCCAAGAAGAAAAGGAGACCAGGTCCAAGAGACTGAGACCAGATCCACCAGGTCAATCTGATCAAATAGATCCTTTAGATCCATCAGATCCATCTCCATTCGTTCCGTTTGTTTTTGCCTCATTAAACTTTTCATGGATCCAACAGTTGAAGGTGTGTTTATGAACTGTTTCTGAAGGTTTGAGGCTAAAACAGAAAAAAAAAAAATCAGGAAAAAACAGCAGAAAACTTTTCATCATCAGCTGATGCGATCGGGCTGAAATCTCACAGTTTTTAAATGTAAATAAACACAGAACAGTTGAACTCATGCATAAATGAAGGCGGTGCTGTCGTCTCTAACCTACTTGGCTTAAAGCGCTCACTCTATAAATATGTAAGTTTTCCCGCTGACGTGGGAGCGCCTGAAGGCAGCTGAAGGGCAGAAACACACACCACAGCACAGCGGATTATCTGCAAACACACCGCTCCCCTTTTTCCCACCGGACCTGAACGCAGCAGCAGCAGCAGTAATCAGCTGTTCAGGGACCCACGCGTCTGATTGGTTATCGGCGTTTATCGTCAGCGGCTCATTAGGATCTCAGTGTGAACCGGAGAACACGTCAAACTCATCAACAGAACATTTAAAAAGAAAAGGTCAAAGTTTACATGTAGTTCATCTGAGCTCCAGCTGTAACGTACGTCTGAGCTCCAGCTGTAACAAACGTCTGAGCTCCAACTGTAACGAACGTCTGAGCTCCAGCTGTAACGAACGTCTGAGCTCCAGCTGTAACGAACGTCTGAGCTCCAACTGTAACGTACGTCTGAGCTCCAGCTGTAACGTACGTCTGAGCTCCAGCTGTAACAAACGTCTGAGCTCCAACTGTAACGAACGTCTGAGCTCCATCTGTAACGAATGTCTGAGCTCCAACTGTAACGTACGTCTGAGCTCCAGCTGTAATGTATGTCTGAGCTCCAGCTGTAACAAACGTCTGAGCTCCAACTGTAACGAACGTCTGAGCTCCAGCTGTAACAAACGACTGAGCTCCAACTGTAACGTATGTCTGAGCTCCAGCTGTAACGAACGTCTGAGCTTCAACTGTAACGAACGTCTGAGCTCCAGCTGTAACGAACATCTGAGCTCCAACTGTAACGAAGGTCTGAGCTCCAACTGTAACGAAGGTCTGAGCTTCAACTGTAATGTACGTCTGAGCTCCAACTGTAACAAAGGTCTGAGCTCCAACTGTAACGTACGTCTGAGCTCCACCTGTAACGAACGTCTGAGCTCCAACTGTAACATACGCCTGAGCTCCAACTGTAACATACGTCTGAGCTCCAGCTGTAACGTACGTCTGAGCTCCAACTGTAACGAACGTCTGAGCTCCACCTGTAACGTACGTCTGAGCTCCAGCTGTAACGAACATCTGAGCTCCAGCTGTAACGAACGTCTGAGCTCCAACTGTAACGTACGTTTGAGCTCCAGCTGTAACGTATGTCTGAGCTCCAGCTGTAACAAACATCTGAGCTCCAACTGTAACGAAGGTCTGAGCTCCAGCTGTAACGAACGTCTGAGCTCCAACTGTGACGAACGTCTGAGCTCCAACTGTAACGAACGTCTGAGCTCCACCTGTAACGTACGTCTGAGCTCCAACTGTAACGAACGTCGGAGCTCCAACTGTAACGTACGTCTGAGCTCCACCTGTAACGAACGTCTGAGCTCCAGCTGTAACGTACGTCTGAGCTCCACCTGTAACGTACGTCTGAGCTCCAGCTGTAACCTACATCTGAGCTCCAACTATAACGAATGTCTGAGCTCCAACTGTAACGTACGTCTGAGCTCCAGCTGTAACGAACGTCTGAGCTCCAACTGTAACGTTTGTCTGAGCTCCAGCTGTAACGAACATCTGAGCTACAACTGTAACGTATGTCTGAGCTCCAGCTGTAACGTACGTCTGAGCTCCAACTGTAACGAACGTCTGAGCTCCAACTGTAACGTACGTCTGAGCTCCAGCTGTAACGAACGTCTGAGCTCCAACTGTAACGTTTGTCTGAGCTCCAGCTGTAACGAACATCTGAGCTCCAACTGTAACGTACGTCTGAGCTCCAGCTGTAACGAACTTCTGAGCTCCAACTGTAACGTACGTCTGAGCTCCAGCTGTAACGTACGTCTGAGCTCCAACTGTAACGAACGTCTGAGCTCCAACTGTAACGTACGTCTGAGCTCCAGCTGTAATGTACGTCTGAGCTCCAACTGTAACGAACGTCTGAGCTCCAACTGTAACGTACGTCTGAGCTCCAGCTGTAACGAACGTCTGAGCTCCAACTGTAACGAACGTCTGAGCTCCAGCTGTAACGTACGTCTGAGCTCCAGCTGTAACGTACGTCTGAGCTCCAGCTGTAACGAACGTCTGAGCTCCAGCTGTAACGAAAGTCTGAGCTCCAGCTGTAACGTACGTCTGAGCTCCAACTGTAACGAACGTCTGAGCTCCAGCTGTAACGAACGTCTGAGCTCCAGCTGTAACAAACGTCTGAGCTCCAACTGTAACATTTGTCTGAGCTCCAGCTGTAACGAACATCTGAGCTCCAACTGTAACGTACGTCTGAGCTCCAGCTGTAACGAACGTCTGAGCTCCAGCTGTAACGAACGTCTGAGCTCCAACTGTAACGAACGTCTGAGCTCCAACTGTAACGAACGTCTGAGCTCCAGCTGTAACAAACGTCTGAGCTCCAACTGTAACGTACGTCTGAGCTCCAGCTGTAACGTATGTCTGAGCTCCAGCTGTAACAAATGTCTGAGCTCCAACTGTAACGAACGTCTGAGCTCCAGCTGTAACGAACGTCTGAGCTCCAGCTGTAACGAACGTCTGAGCTCCAACTGTAACGAACGTCTGAGCTCCAGCTGTAATGAACGTCTGAGCTCCAACTGTAACGTACGTCTGAGCTCCAACTGTAACGTATGTCTGAGCTCCAGCTGTAATGAACGTCTGAGCTCCAGCTGTAATGAACGTCTGAGCTCCAGCTGTAACAAACGTCTGAGCTCCAACTGTAACGAACGTCTGAGCTCCAGCTGTAATGAACGTCTGAGCTCCAACTGTAACATATGTCTGAGCTCCAGCTGTAACGAACGTCTGAGCTTCAACTGTAACGAACGTCTGAGCTCCAGCTGTAACGAACGTCTGAGCTCCACCTGTAATGAACGTCTGAGCTCCAGCTGTAACGAACGTCGGAGCTCCAACTGTAACGTACGTCTGAGCTCCAACTGTAACGAAGGTCTGAGCTTCAACTGTAATGTACGTCTGAGCTCCAACTGTAACAAAGGTCTGAGCTCCAACTGTAACGTACGTCTGAGCTCCACCTGTAACGAACGTCTGAGCTCCAACTGTAACGTACGTCTGAGCTCCAACTGTAACGTACGTCTGAGCTCCAGCTGTAACGTACGTCTGAGCTCCAACTGTAACGAACGTCTGAGCTCCACCTGTAACGTACGTCTGAGCTCCAGCTGTAACGAACATCTGAGCTCCAGCTGTAACGAACGTCTGAGCTCCAACTGTAATGAACGTTTGAGCTCCAGCTGTAACGTACGTCTGAGCTCCAGCTGTAACAAACATCTGAGCTCCAACTGTAACGAAGGTCTGAGCTCCAGCTGTAACGTACGTCTGAGCTCCAACTGTGACGAACGTCTGAGCTCCAACTGTAACGAACGTCTGAGCTCCACCTGTAACGTACGTCTGAGCTCCAACTGTAACGAACGTCGGAGCTCCAACTGTAACGTACGTCTGAGCTCCACCTGTAACGAACGTCTGAGCTCCAGCTGTAACGTACGTCTGAGCTCCAGCTGTAACGTACGTCTGAGCTCCAGCTGTAACGTACATCTGAGCTCCAACTATAACGAATGTCTGAGCTCCAACTGTAACGTACGTCTGAGCTCCAGCTGTAACGAACGTCTGAGCTCCAACTGTAACATTTGTCTGAGCTCCAGCTGTAACGAACATCTGAGCTCCAACTGTAACGTACGTCTGAGCTCCAACTGTAACGTACGTCTGAGCTCCAACTGTAATGAACGTCTGAGCTCCAACTGTAACGTACGTCTGAGCTCCAGCTGTAATGTACATCTGAGCTCCAGCTGTAACGTACGTCTGAGCTCCAGCTGTAATGTACATCTGAGCTCCAGCTGTAACGAACGTCTGAGCTCCAGCTGTAACGAACGTCTGAGCTCCAACTGTAACGTTTGTCTGAGCTCCAGCTGTAACGAACATCTGAGCTCCAACTGTAACGTACGTCTGAGCTCCAGCTGTAACGTACGTCTGAGCTCCAACTGTAACGTACGTCTGAGCTCCAGCTGTAACGAACATCTGAGCTCCAGCTGTAATGAACGTCTGAGCTCCAACTGTAATGAACGTTTGAGCTCCAGCTGTAACGTACGTCTGAGCTCCAGCTGTAATGTACGTCTGAGCTCCAGCTGTAATGAACGTCTGAGCTCCAACTGTAATGAACGTTTGAGCTCCAGCTGTAACGTACGTCTGAGCTCCAGCTGTAATGTACGTCTGAGCTCCAGCTGTAACGAACGTCTGAGCTCCATCTGTAACGAACATCTGAGCTCCAACTGTAACGAACGTCTGAGCTCCAGCTGTAACGTACGTCTGAGGTGGACACTGATCGGTTTGTCCGTTTACGGTGTTGGGCCAAGGTTCGTATCTCCACTCAGAACTGCTTCCCTTGGGCCTGGGAGCATAATTTAGATTTTTTATCTCATAATTATGACTTACCATGTGAGTAATTTTTTCCAGTGGTGGAAACGGGCTTCCATACATAAGAAAAAGTTATAATTAAGAAATAAAAAGTCAATATTGTAATATAAAAAAAGTCTTAATTGAGACGAGACAAAAAGTCAAAATTGTGAGATAAAAAGTCATTCCTCCCTCCCTCCCTTCCTTCCTTTCGTCCTTCCTTTCTTTCTTCCTTTAACTGATATCGCTGATGGAACTGGAGTCCGTTTGTTCTGGTCTTTTTTAGTTTGTGTTTTTTGTTTCAGTCAAAGATACAAACAAACGCTGTCATCTGATGTGATTTTATGGCAGCAGTAAAACGCCTCCAATCGCCGAAAACAACGGGACACGAAGGTGCATCAGGACCGGGAACGCTGACGGCACCGACAGGAAGGAGAGCTCCGCCTCCGACAGGAAGGAGAGCTCCGCCTCTGCTGAGGCATGTGCACTGGAACCTGGATCTGAGACCAGGACCAGGACCTCTGAGACCAGGACCAGGACATATGACTCCTTTAACAGTTTGTTTTACATCTGTCATGTTAATACGACCATTTAATAATTCAGTACTTTTGCACCGACCAGTCAAACCAGTCAAACCAGTAGGAGCTGCAGCGTTTGTGTGGTCAGCGTCCTTCAGTGCCCTCCCGCCCAAATGGCCCCGCCCCCTCGCCCGGGGTTTGGTCCTGACATGTGATCTCATATTTCTTTTCAGGCAGGTACAGTTAAAGCTGTGCTGAGGTCAGAGCAGGAGGCATGATGGGAAACTAATCTGCTGCAGAGGCTTTAACAGATTACGGAGCCGTCAGTCTGACTTTAAACGGCCAAAACGGGGAAAGGAGGAGACGGGCCCAGGCCGCCTAATCCCCGTCAGATACCGACACCGCTCCGTCATCATCGATCTGATCAGTGGTGATGTCACATCCTTAAACACGACCGCACACGACAAACAAAAGTGTCCGGGGGGGGGGGGTACATGTAAAGATCCACTTTTATGTCAACTATGAGTATAATTTTCATTTATTACAATTTTAATTTTCTATACCTAATATTTGGAACCAATATTCACTTTTAAAGTCTGTGAAAGGTTTGTTAAGCATCTTCAAATCAGATTTTATATTTTTTGTGTTTTTTGTCCTTTTATGTTTTTATAGTAGGTTAAAGTGAAAAAATAATAGACAGATGATATAGAGGAAGTTGTGCTGAAAAAACAGATCCAAACATGGGTATAGTAAACATTTGTTTCTATCAAGCCCGGATTAACCATATGGGCAACTGGGCAATTGCCCAGGGGCCCGCGACCTCTGAAGGACCCTGGGTAGCTCGGGCATAACGAAAATATCTGGTTATGTTTTGCTTATAAATGAAATTATCCGCTGCCCGGAGCCATTGCACTGCACAGAAACCCTGCTCCTGCTGTCTGTGACCATGAGCTGAGACCCTCTCCTCATTGGTCAGTCCAAAAAGCGAATCAGCGGTGACGCAAATCAACGTGCATGCACTGAGCGGGATGTCAGACGTCTGGAACTACGCGACGTACGCGACGTACGCGAATCAAAACATTGGAAACATGGAGAAGCAGCTAAGTGGGAGCGCCAAACGAAAATTAAAAAAGGAGAGGGCCATTAAAAAAGCTGAAAATTTAAAGAATGTAGTGTAGTGGTTTAATTTTAGATTATACTGATGCTAATGTGTTTTGTTTTCATATCATCATATGCAAGTGAGTGGCCTTAACAAGAGGCTATAGTGGTGCACTTGTAGTTCTACGAGCATTTACACATTTGTACATCAAAATGCATTTGATGATAGTTAGATATTGAAGTATGGGGTATATTTACATATGTTCCTGGAACTTATTCTGTATTTTGCCAGATTATAGGGATCCTGGGGTTGTGATGATGGGGCCCTTGAATATTGTTGCCCAGGGTACAATGAAGTGTTAATCTGGCCCTGGTTTCTATAGTATATAAAGGCCAAATCAAAAGGACTGAAAAACAGACAGAATAGACTCAGACCACTAAGGGTTAAAGGTTAAAGGGTCAACCTGTTAAAGCCTGTTAGAGTCACTTCAGTGGAAATGTGGAAAACCAGCTGTTAGTGGCAGCACTAAGAACCTGAAGATAAACAGGTGTTTGTGATCGGTGATCAATAACCTGCAGATAAACAGGTGTTTGTGATCGGTGATCAATAACCTGCAGATAAACAGGTGTTTGTGATCGGTGATCAATAACCTGCAGATAAACAGGTGTTTGTGATCGGTGATCAATAACCTGCAGATAAACAGGTGTTTGTGATCGGTGATCAATAACCTGCAGATAAACAGGTGTTTGTGATCGGTGATCAATAACCTGCAGATAAACAGGTGTTTGTGATCGGTGATCAATAACCTGCAGATAAACAGGTGTTTCCAGTTGACTCCTTTTGTGGTTGTTGATTGACTGACAGCTTCCTGTCTCCATGACGATGCTGTGACAGTTCAGATCAGAAGTATTGATCAGTGGTATTGATCAGAGGTGATTGAATTCACAACAAAAAGACTCCGAAACATGAGGTGAAGGTTGAACGAACTCGTCTTTACAACATGAATCATGTTTTCACCTAAACTCAGTTGAACTATGACAGAAAAATGTCCAAACAAACGAACAGTGCCGAATGAAGCCGGTCCAAATCTGATCAGTATCTGCTGAAAATGGTTGTTTGAATGAATCAAAAAAGGGTCAAAGTGCACATGTGCAGTTTAATTCACTCTGTAAATGAGGGGAAATCCTTAAATCTGAAACAGAACCCATGGAGTACTGAATCTAAAACAGTGCTGTTGAATCTAAACCACCAGGACCAACGAGTCCTGGTTTATTTTTAGATTCAGTGGATTTATCACGGTTTGATCAAACAGGACCAGTGTGTGATTGTGTGATTTTCGACGCTTTGGTGTAAAATCTACTCTGACGCATTCATGAAGGATTAATCAGATGAGACATTTATTGGCTCTAAATCGATCCATCGCTGAGGGTTTGGAGACGATTTGTTATTTGGTTCCAATTAACGAACAGACGTTAGAAGAACAGGAACAAATACATCAGATACCAATGGGATTAAAGAAGAAGATGGATTCAAACACACAGAGTTTACACCTTTAATGATGGATCAATAATGGACCAACGAATGACACTATCAGTTTATGTCATTATCAGTTTTATTACATTATTGGTTTTATCGCATTATCGCTTATTACGTTGTCGGATTTATCACATTATCAGTTTTATGACATTATCAGCTTCATACTATATTGATTTTATTACATAATCGGTTTATTACATTATCGTTTATTATATTGACGGATTTATCACATTTCTGGCTTTATCACATTATCAGTTTTATTACGTTATCGATTCCATACAATATCAGTTTATTACATTATCATTTATTCCAGTGTCGGATTTATCATATTGGTTTTATGACATTATCAGTTTTATGACATTATCAGTTTTATGACATTAGTGTTTCATTACATTATTGTTTGTTACATTATTGGTTTATCAAATCATTAGTTTTATGACATCATTAGTTTTATGACATCATCAGTTGTATGACATCATCAGCTGCTCGGCGGTCCACCTGTTAACGTCAGTTGTATACTTCCTGTGGGTCTGAACCAGGTCGGGGGTTAAATCCTCCATCTTTGTGTCTTTACAAACTAAACCTGCAGATTTCAAACACAAACGCCTCAAACAGAACCGCAGTCAAAGCCGTCGGACACCGACATCAAACAGACGCTGTTTTCCAGGCGGCGTCGGGGCAGATGTCGGAGCAGCTTCAGAGGCTTTTCTCAGATCAACAGCAGACGAGGACGCCGACGTAACTTCAAACATCTGGAAACGACCAGCGGCCAACGGCTCCGAGGAGGTTTGGCGTCCATCGACATTCACCACCGTCCCCGGAGTCGACCACGAGCCTGGACCAGCGACCGCTCCGACCGCGGCACGTCACTGATATTAACCCTTTCATGCATGAATTATGAGAACCTTAGTCAAGATTATTTTCCTGAGTGTTTTTACTCCTGTTTAGGCCTGGAAAAAACAATGGGATTTTTTAATGAACCTGTTTTTCATGAAGTTACAAAAAGGTCCACTCAGCTGGACACCATGTGTTTAATGTTTGAAGCAAAGAAACATGTATTTAAAACGCAATATTAGAAAGTGATAAACTGTGTGAAAACAATGAAATAAAAACAGTTTTAATACAGCTAATCTGATGTTTTTGTCAGGATCTGCGCTCGTTTTGACTTTCAGCTCCTCCCTTTTGGTCATGGACCTGTGGCTCTCGGCTCCTCCCTTTTTGGTTGTGGACATGTCTGTATGACCCTCAGTTTCTCCTGATTATATTCATATGACTCACCTGCTGGCGCTGCATGGCTGCAGCCAATTATCTCTGCCCTATTTAAGGCTTTGGTTTGCAGCCATGCAGCGCTGGTCCATTTCTCCATATCCTCTCCATAACCCGGACATTTATTCATATTCATCCACGGACTCTGACCCAGGTTTTGTGCGCTTTTTTTTTTATGGACTCTGTCTCAGCTTTTGTTAGGTTTTCCGTTGTTTGGTTTTCATTTTTTGTTAAATAAACTTGTATTTTTTTTCACTTCAGTACTGTGCATTTGAGTCCTCATTTCCCCTTCGTGACAGTTTTCTCATATTTTAACATACTCTAATACTAGGTAGTACTCACTTCATGAAGATAATATGCCATATATATATATATATATATATATATATATATATATATATATATATATATATATATATAATATAATGCCAAACGTATCACATTTGATACATGACTTTTGAAGCCCTCTACATGGTCAGTGTGATATTTTTTTTCTTGAAAAACCTCATGTATACAATTAGATCCATGCAATACACAGATAATCCACCAGGGGGAGGAGTTCATTCACCAGAGGCCTTTAGTGACACTACAAGACTGACATTAATGAGGAAGAACTGGGACCATTTTGAAAAGGAATTACCAATGTGTCAGATATGTTTGTGTTATATTATGTTTTAGTTTGTCCAATAATAACAATAAAATTTGAGCATTGAGACCAGATGTATCAAATATGATACAAAATTGAAACTCATACATGGAACTTGATATTTGAAAAAGCATTTTCTTGGTTTGTTTAGAAGGACTGCTAAAGGCTCCAGTTTCAAAGAACTGGAATTTTCTGTCAGTGATTTGATGGTTCAGGCTTTACAGGGTTAATAAACCTGTGAAATACAGTCTAATAACAATTACATATTTATTTACAATAAAACGTATTACCGCAGATCAGCTCTATCCAGAACAGCAAAGTGACAGTAATGGTCTGAATGTCAGTGTATTATTATGGGATGGTGCATAAGCGTCCACTGTGTTGGCTGATATGGAACTGAAACAACAATATACACGAGAACAGCTGGAGAAGAACTGTCCACTGGAGTGTCCACTGGAGTGTCCACTGGAGTGTCCACTGTGCATGAAAGGGTTAACAAACGGCCACGCCATTAAAACCCCACGACCTTCAGAGTCCGAGCGAGCAGAGGTCAACGCCCACGCCGCGTTGCCGTGACTCAGCGCCGACGGTCACATTCAACCGTGAAAACATGGTCTGTAATAAACTCAGATGAGTTTCCTGTGTGACCCCAGTGTTTTCCATATCTGCCGACCAGCCCGAGGAGACGGAAAAACACCAGATCAGCACAACAAACATATGAAAGAGACAGGAGTCTGCACACGCTCAGAAGGAGCCACAGGACAGGAGGAGGAGGAGGAGGAGGGGAGAGGAGGACGAGGAGGAGGAGGAGGAGGAGGAGGAGGGAGAGGAAGACGAGGAGGAGGACGAGGAGGAGGAGGAGGAGGGAGAGGAAGACGAGGAGGAGGACGAGGAGGAAGAGGAGGAGACAGAGGAACCAATGACCAACAAAACCACTGACAAATCAGTACTACAGTATGTGTGTATACAGTATCAGTACTACAGTATGTGTATACAGTATCAGTACTACAGTATGTGTATACAGTATCAGTACTACAGTATGTGTATACAGTATCAGTACTACAGTATGTGTATACAGTATCAGTACTACAGTATGTGTATACAGTATCAGTACTACAGTATGTGTGTATACAGTATCAGTACTACAGTATGTGTGTATACAGTATCAGTACTACAGTATGTGTATACAGTATCAGTACTACAGTATGTGTGTATACAGTATCAGTACTACAGTATGTGTATACAGTATCAGTACTACAGTATGTGTATACAGTATCAGTACTACAGTATGTGTGTACAGTATCAGTACTACAGTGTGTGTATACAGTATCAGTACTACAGTATGTGTATACAGTATCAGTACTACAGTATGTGTATACAGTATCAGTACTACAGTATGTGTGTATACAGTATCAGTACTACAGTATGTGTATACAGTATCAGTACTACAGTATGTGTATACAGTATCAGTACTACAGTATGTGTATACAGTATCAGTACTACAGTATGTGTGTATACAGTATCAGTACTACAGTATGTGTATACAGTATCAGTACTACAGTATGTGTATACAGTATCAGTACTACAGTATGTGTGTATACAGTATCAGTACTACAGTATGTGTATACAGTATCAGTACTACAGTATGTGTGTATACAGTATCAGTACTACAGTATGTGTATACAGTATCAGTACTACAGTATGTGTATACAGTATCAGTACTACAGTATGTGTGTATACAGTATCAGTACTACAGTATGTGTGTATACAGTATCAGTACTACAGTATGTGTATACAGTATCAGTACTACAGTATGTGTATACAGTATCAGTACTACAGTATGTGTATACAGTATCAGTACTACAGTATGTGTGTATACAGTATCAGTACTACAGTATGTGTATACAGTATCAGTACTACAGTATGTGTGTATACAGTATCAGTACTACAGTATGTGTATACAGTATCAGTACTACAGTATGTGTATACAGTATCAGTACTACAGCGTCATCATTCAGTGAAACTCCTCTCTGGGCTCTGTGCCAACCCCCTTCCATCCAGGGTCCGTGGGGGGGGGGGGGGGGTGTCGGCTGCATCTGCCTTCTGTCATTTTCACACACAGGAAGTGATTTGTCCAGTTTTCACTTCCTTAGTGGCCGATAGGCCGTAAACTACTGTCGTCATGTGGCATCTGTCGTCGTCTGTCGTCATCTGTCGTCATCTGTCGTCGTCTGTCGTCATCTGTCGTCGTCTGTTGTTGTTGTCTGTCGTCATCTGTCATCGTCGTCTGTCGTCATCTGTACTTCTCATCTGTCGTCATCTGTTGTTGTCGTCTGTCGTCATCTGTCGTCGTCTGTCGTCATCTGTCATCGTCTGTTGTTGTTGTCTGTCGGCATCTGTCATCGTCGTCTGTCGTCATCTGTACTTCTCATCTGTCGTCATCTGTTGTTGTCGTCTGTCGTCATCTGTCGTCGTCTGTTGTTGTCGTCTGTCGTCATCTGTCATCGTCGTCTGTCGTCATCTGTAGTTCTCATCTGTCGTCATCTGTTGTTGTCGTCTGTCGTCGTCTGTCATCGTCTGTCTTCGTCTGTTGTCGTCTGTCGTCATCTCGTTGTTGTCTGTTGTCTGTTGTCATGTCGTTATCTTCTGTCGTCATCTGTCATCGTCCGTTGTTGTCATCTATTGTCGTCTGTTGTTGTGTGTCATCGTCTGTTGTCATCTGTCGTTGCCGTCTGTCATGTCGTTGTTGTCGTCATCTGTCGTCGTCTGTGGTCGTCTGGCGTCGTCTGTCATCGTCTGTTGTCCTCTGTCATTGTCTGTTGTCGTCTGTTGTCATCTCGTTGGTGTCTGTTGTCTGTCATCATCTCGTTGTTGTCTGTCGTCTTTCATCGTCGTCTGTCGCTGTCTGTCGTCATGTTGTTGTCATCGTCTGTTGTCATGTCATTGTCTTCTGTCATCTGTCATCATCTGTCGTCGTCTGTCATTATTGTCTGTCATCGTCTGTCATCGTCCATCATTGTCATCTATTGTCGTCTGTCATCGTCTGTTGTCATCTGTTGTCGTCGTCTGTCATGTCGTCTGTTGTCATGTCATCGTTGTCATCTGTCATCGTCTGTCATCTGTCGCTGTCTGTCATCGTCTGTTGTTATCTGTCATCATCTTGTTGTTGTCTGTCGTCGTCTGTCATTGTCTGTCGTCATGTCGTTGTTGTCATCTGTTGTCATGTTGTCATCTTCTGTCATCGTCTGTCATCATCTGTCGTCGTCATGTCGTCATCTGTCATCATCTGTTGTTGTCATCGTCTGCCGTCATCTGTAGTTGTCGCCCATCATTGTCGTCTATTGTCGTCTGTCATCATCTGTTGTTGTCGTCTGTCATGTTGTCATTGTCATCTGTTGTCGTCTGTCGTTGTCTGTAATCGTCGTCTGCCGTCATCTGTAGTTGTCATCTGTCATCGTCTGTCATTGCCTGTCATTGTCTGTTGTCATGTCGTCGTCTGTCGTTGTCTGTCATCGTCGTCTGCCGTCATCTGTAGTTGTCATCTGTCGTCATCTTGTTGTTGTCTGTCGTCTCTCGTCGTCTGTCGTTGTCTGTCGTCATGTCGTTGTCGTCGTCTGTTGTCATGTTGTCATGTTGTCGTCTTCTGTCGTTGTCTGTCATCTGTTGTCGTCGTCAGTCATCGTTGTCTGTCATTGTCCGTCATTGTTGTCTATTGTCATCTGTTGTCATCTGTCATCGTCTGTCGTCATCTGTTGTCGTCATCTGTCATGTCGTCTGTCGTCTGTGACAAAACTTTCAATCGTCTTCTTTGAAACTACAATTCCGATTGACTTCAGACTTGGTATACAGCTTCTTTATGATGATGTCAACAAAAGTTAGTGACGTTATTTGGATCTGGATCTGATTCTGGATTTGGTGCCACTTTGAAAAATTTCCCCATTATAACAGATTGGAAGTGGATTGATCCAATACCATCCTCTGGTCTGCCTGCCCCCCTGCCCCCAAATACCAGGATAGATGACCCGTCTCCAAATCCCATATTTTCCTTCCCCTCTGCTGCATACAGACCCTTAAAGTCCTTCCACTGTTCTTTGATGCTTCCGTACTTTCACAGATGTATTTCCACCACATTTCCCTCCAGTTTAAGACCACAGCTGACCTACGGTCAGTCAGTCCAGCCACTGCTGTATGCACAGTGTTTCCACAATAATATGTGAAACACTTGTTTCAACAAAGCCAGCTCCATCAAAGAAGAAACCCCGACCGTCCACGCTTTCAGCTTGGGCTGTTTCTGTAATAGAACAAATACACACAACTGGCTGATCATAAATGACATCTGGATACATTTCCCAAAGCTTTGAATTTGGCCGCTAAGCTGCAGGGCCGCTGGTCCGAGTTTTATTTATTTTTGCATTTTTTCAGTTTAGACGAAGCATCAGGCAAAAACAACTGAAAGAATGAAGAACAGAAGAAAGCAGAACAGAAAAGAAAGAAATAACAGGACTGGGTGGACCAGGGTTATGTGTTCCAGGACTGGGTGGACCAGGGTTATGTGTTCCAGGACTGGGTGGACCAGGGTTATGTGTTCCAGGACTGGGTGGACCAGGGTTATGTGTTCCAGGACTGGGTGGACCAGGGTTATGTGTTCCAGGACTGGGTGGACCAGGGTTATGTGTTCCAGGACTGGGTGGACCAGGGTTATGTGTTCCAGGACTGGGTGGACCAGGGTTATGTGTTCCAGGACTGGGTGGACCAGGGTTATGTGTTCCAGGACTGGGTGGACCAGGGTTATGTGTTCCAGGACTGGGTGGACCAGGGTTATGTGTTCCAGGACTGGGTGGACCAGGGTTATGTGTTCCAGGACTGGGTGGACCAGGGTTATGTGTTCCAGGACTGGGTGGATGTTTGCGTTTATTCAAAGCCGGACTCCAGTTCCTTCAGTTCCTTCAGTTCCTTCAGTTCCTTCAGTTCCTTCAGTTTGTGCTGGTGTGTGTAATCAGGAGTCTGTGGGTAAATCTTCTGAGATGTTAATAAAAGTCAGCGCTGCAGCAGCTGGAGTCCAAATGTGTGTGAGTGTTTCTGCTGCAGCTTAGGGGGAAACATGCGTGTGTCCCATTTCCTTCTTATCTCCTACAAATTCATTCATATGCAAATGTTCTGCTAAGTACAATATGTTTTGGCCTGAAAATAAAATGGGCCTGTTTTTCTTTCAAGTGTCACAAACAGTTCAGATGTTTTTGCGATGCGACGCCTTCGGAGTCACGTCAGTTCATTTCAGGATGAAACGGTCGTTCAGAGACGCGACAGCACGACCAATCAGAACGCAGTCTGCTCCACCTGAGGGACGGAGCTGAGTGAGCAGCTTTAATGTTCCACCTGACAGCGACAACAACAACGATGACGACACTGACAACAACGACAACAATGACACCGACAATGACGACAACGACGACAACTATGACACCAACAGTGACAACAATAATGACGACAACGACGAGGAGGAAAACAATACCGACAATGACAATGACACCGACAACAACACCGACAACGACACAGATGACGACAACAACGAAGATGACAACGACACCAACGACAACAACGAAGATGACAACGACAATGACACCAACAACGACGAGAACAACAACGATGACAACAACGACAATGACAACAACAACGACACTGACACCGACGATGACAACAACAACATCAACACCGACACTAACAATGACAACACCAACAATGACACTGACAATGACGATGACGACAACAACGAGGAGGAGGAAAACAATACCAACGACACCGACAACAACACTGATAACGACAGCAACACTGTCAATGACACCAATGACAACAATGACAATGACAAGGAGGAAAACAATACAGACAACGACAACAACACCGACAACAATGACAACAACGACACCGACAATGACACCGACGACGACAACAATGACAATGACAACAATGATGACGACAACGACAATGACACCGACAACAACAACAACACCAACAACGACAATGACACCAACAATGATGACACCAACAACGACAACAACGACACCGACAACAACACCGACAATGACAACGACAACAACGACGAGGAGGAAAACAATACCGACAACAACACCGACAACGATACCAACGACAACAACAATGAAGATGACAACGACACCGAAAACGACACCGACAAAACTCTCCTTTTATGCAGATGATCCTGTCATTTCTGTTCCATTCACTGTCATTTATTTGTGTCCATTTCCTTTTGTTTTAATCGTATATTGAATGAATCCCTCAGATTCTAAACAAGTTGAACTTTTAATACATTTCAGGTGAATTATCCATTATTTTTATTTTTACATCGTTGTCATTCAGCTGGTGAATCCAGAATCCATTTTCCTAATTCTTTCCGCCCTCCTGCCGTCAACGTGGACATGAAACGGTGACGGCTGAAATGGCCTCAGCTTCAATCGCATGCATCATGTCCACAGCAGAAGACAGGAGTTTGTAATCAGCAGTTTCACCGAGGTTCGACATGAGCAGGAGGAATGAAAAATGAAAAATGAACAAAGTGAAGAGACGGAGCAACAGGAGAAAGAAGAAGACAGTTTGACATTTACAGAAAAGAACAGATTTAAACAGATGACAAAAACAGTGGAGACTAATGCGACCAAACACAGACAATAATGAAAACGTTCCCATCAGTGCAGATCAATAATTATCACTGTTATTTATTCACAGTTTAAAGGTTGAGTATTGGTCCTGAATGAAAGTTGACGAAACGAGATGAAAACAACAACAACAAAAAAAAACACAAAAGATGCAAAACATACAAAAGGACAAAAATAAAGAGTAAACAATGAACAAACACCAAGAAGAAAAGGATGGAAAAGATGAAAAAATGTGACACTAGACGGCAAAAAACAAACCTAAGCATGGCATTAAATGAAAGAGACGCAAAAGACAGAACGAAACAAAACATAGAAGATGCAAAAAGGGGAAAACGATGGAAAAGGCACAACAATGAATAAAACAAAATGACAACAAACAACAAACAAAAATGATGCAAAAGATGAAACGGGACGATATTATAAAAAAAATCCTGTCAACGCCGTCCCAGACGAACACACACACCTGCAGTGTCTGAATGCAGGGTGAACTCCTTATTCTGTGTATTTGACATTAATTCTGCAAACTCTGATTCCATCAGATGAAAACCACGTAAACGACGTTCTTTACAGTTTGAAAGGGTTCTATATGATCAGAACACGAAGAACGTTTCACTGACAGAACATTTACAACCACTGAAACTGTAATATTCAAATATTCAGGAGTTTAAAGGAGAATTTTACAGGTTTAGGACAGAGGGACAGAAGGACAGACTGACTAAAGTACTGACGGACAGACTGACTAAAGTACTGACGGACAGACTGACTAAAGTACTGAAGGACAGACTGACTAAAGTACTGAAGGACAGACTGACTAAAGTACTGATGGACAGACTGACTAACGTACTGAAGGACAGAATGACTAAAGTACTGACGGACAGACTGACTAAAGTACTGACGGACAGACTGACTAAAGTACTGAAGGACAGACTGACTAAAGTACTGACGGACAGACTGACTAAAGTACTGAAGGACAGACTGACTAAAGTACTGACGGACAGACTGACTAAAGTACTGACGGACAGACTGACTAAAGTACTGAAGGACAGACTGACTAAAGTACTGAAGGACAGACTGACTAAAGTACTGACGGACAGACTGACTAAAGTACTGAAGGACAGACTGACTAAAGTACTGACGGAAAGACTGACTAAAGTACTGACGGACAGACTGACTAAAGTACTGACGGACAGACTGACTAAAGTACTGAAGGACAGACTGACTAAAGTACTGAAGGACAGACTGACTAAAGTACTGATGGACAGACTGACTAAAGTACTGAAGGACAGACTGACTAAAGTACTGAAGGAGAGACTGACTAAAGTACTGACAGGACAGACTGACTAAAGTACTGAAGGACAGACTGACTAAAGTACTGAAGGACAGACTGACTAAAGTACTGAAGGACAGACTGACTAAAGTACTGACGGAAAGACTGACTAAAGTACTGACGGACAGACTGACTAAAGTACTGAAGGACAGACTGACTAAAGTACTGAAGGACAGACTGACTAAAGTACTGACGGACAGACTGACTAAAGTACTGAAGGACAGACTGACTAAAGTACTGAAGGACAGACTGACTAAAGTACTGACGGACAGACTGACTAAAGTACTGACGGACAGATGGACAGCAGATGGACTCAGAGGTGGTGGTTCTGCTCGGGGGGGGGTGGGGGGGTGGACATTCAAACTGGAGCCGAGGTCCTGTCCATGCGTCCAGTGGACGGACCAGAGACACATGGACGGATTATTCCTTTGAGTTTGTGGACTGAAGCACAAATGTCCAGTTCTGTGTCCGTCGTCCTTCAGAGACGCTCATTAAAACTGCAAATAAACGTTGAAGTTCAGAGATGTGGAACCAGAGGGAATAAAAGGTATGGAGGACGAGGACGGGATTACAAAGGAAACCACAGTCTGTATCCAAAAAAACCAAAGAGGACGACTGTGAGGGACACGAGACGAGACGGAGATTTATGAGGACGATCAAAAACGAAAACACATGACGGATTCAGACCTTCAACAGCTGACGGATTGAAGCAAGAAGAAAGAGTTTAAAAGAAAGAAGAACGAGTTTCATCCAGAGGGTTATGTTTGTGGATCTGAAGTCAATAATAATAATAATAATAATAATAATAATAATAATAATAATAATAATAATAATAATAATAATAATGGTAGTTTACAAATGAATATTTTGTGAATACTTTCATCTAAACATAATACAAATATTTTTCAGATAACCTTACATTTGGTGTATTTTTTATAATGGTAAACAGAATTCTCAGAGACTCCCTGGGTACATCAATTATTAAAATAATACATGAATTATTATATAAGACTCCACATACTGACAGTTAATTGCTAAAAAAATGATTTCAGCACTAATATTTTCATGAAACAGATTACTGACAACTGCAGCCAGTGAGTTTTGACCCTAGAGGATATTAGATGTGAGTTGTGTGCATAATGGCGCACCACAAAACAGCTGAACTCATGTTACAGGCATTACAGTCAAAAACAGACACACCAAACAGCTTCACTGAAACAGTTCAAGTGTTAACACTGCAACAGTAAATATATGACATGTCACTATGTCAGTGAATCACTGTTTAAAACAAAAATGATGCTCATTAATACAAACAGATTGGAAAACCTGAAACTGTAAACTAACAAATCTGTCTAATTATTTCTATAAAATGTACTTATACTTATCTCTATGAACAATCTTGTTGAAGAATGCAAATAGGCAGTATTTCACTGCATATACTATAAAATGATGGTACTGAAATAAGAAAACTGCCTAAATGCATAATTGTATCTTGAAAATATTCCTTAAATAGCCACTCCCAAAAAATGTCAACAAATAACATCACAACAATTTTTTGCAAAATTGCTGCTGCTCATTCTGTGTCCATTTACAATCATGTACAGGGACTTTTACCACACGGTAGCACCACGGGTACAATGCAACTAGTAATAAAAATACTACTAATACTACTAATACTATTATTATTATTATTATTATTATTATTATTATTATGTTAATAATAATAATAATAATAATAATAGCAGGGCTAACAGGCTCAGTATTTAGTGGGCGGAGCTAATAGGCTCAGTATTTGGTAGGCGTGGCTAATAAGCTCAGTATTTGCTGGGCGGGGCTAATAGGTTCAGTATTTAGTGGGCAGAGCTAATAGGCTCAGTATTTGGTGGGCGGGACTAATAAGCTTAGTATTTGGTGGGCGGGGCTAATAGGTTCAGTATTTAGTGGGCGGAGCTAATAGGCTCAGTATTTGGTAGGCGTGGCTAATAAGCTCAGTATTTGCTGGGCGGGGCTAGTAGGGTCAGTATTTGATGGGCGGGGATAAAAGGCTCAGTATTTAGTGGGAGGGACTAATAGAAATTTGGATATTTTTCCACCTGTTTTTAAATTCTCCTCATAATATTAAAACTTTATTCCTGTAAAATAGCATCTTTTATCTTAATATTTTACAACTTCATTCCCGTAGTGACAGCATTTTTTATTTTCTTACACCATCGTACGATATAAACCCTGAGTCTGAGGATCAGGTCGATGTTGACGGTAAACGTTGTGGACTTTAATCGGAGGCGACGCCGTGTCCGTCAAAGTGCTGAACCTGAATGTGTGTTCTAATCTGAGGGTGTTTCTGAGACGGCAGCTTTTCTCTGCCCGGCAACTGGAACACTTTTCATTTGGTGAAGTATGAGCCGGTGCCGCCGCTGACGCCTCACACACCTCCTCCTCCTCCTCCTCCTCCTCCTCCTCCTCCTCCTCCTCCCTCGTCTCGGCATCTCAGCCCAAATAAATGGAAATATGAGCCGTGTTTGTGTCGTTCACTCAACTCCATTAATTACGAATGCGAATATTTCTCCGACAAACATGTCAGGTAATAGCCCGCCGAGGACGCCGAACCCAGACGGAGCGTGAATCCACGGCTGAGGTTCGTCCTGTCCGTCAAACTGACCCAGATCCTAAACTGACACCTGCCTGAATGTGGGATTATGCATCCTAACACTAAATAACAGCGTGAAGGACATGATTACAGAACAAGGAAACCCCTGAAATCAGGCTGCAGCTTTAACTGGATTGTTTTTTCCGCCGGCTGCAGTCGAGGCGGCGTGGAAATGAAAATCCCCGCAGAGATAATCTCATCACAGCGTGAATCGCGGCGCGCTCAAAAAAAGCTTTTACTCTGAAAACCCCCGTGGCAGGAAGTGCCGACGCTTTTTCTGGGTCATCGAGGGACAAAAGGGAACAAAACAACCTGACCGATCAACTCCGACTCCGGGTTCTGGATCGGAGCCGAACTGGAACCGGAGCAGCTGTCGAAACCAAGGTTATTATCGTTAACGAAAACTAACGAAATGACAAAAACTGGAACTGTAAAAACATTTTCGTTAACTGAAATAAATAAAAACTGTAATTCAAAGAAAAAAAAACAAATAACTGAAACTGTGTTGTGTGTTTACAAAACTAACTGAAACGGATAAAAATTATGGATAAAGTTCCCGTCGTTTTCTTCTTTGTCAGATTGATACGAAAGCGATTTATTTTGCTCTAGCAATTTTAGCTAGCGGTACCATACGGTCCGTCACTTGTGTTCACTTGTGGTTTCCAGTCGTCTTCTGGTCCGCAGTCTACCTGGAAACATGGAGACTAAAGCTGGCGAAAAAGAGAAAAGAGACGACAAAACTAAAACTAAACTAAAACTAAGCATTTAGAAAATAATGAAAACTAATAAAAACTATCAAACCTGCTCTAAAAACAGAATTAAAACGAACTGAATTAGAGAAAAAAAAAGTCCAAACTGAATAAAACTAAACTAGAATGAAAAATCCAAAACTATTAGAACCTTGGTTGGAACATCTGCTAGGACCGTCGTAAACACAAAAACATCTTTCCAGTCTGACAATTAAAAGACACGGCAGGACGACGAGGGCAGGTTCAGCCCGAAGCCGCCATCGCACCGGGTCGCACAGGAACGCCAGACTCATGTGAACCCGGTCCGACGGCAAAGGGTGCTAACGGTTCGGTTTTCATCAAACCTTTACCGCCTCGAAACCCCGAACCAGAGGAGGAGAACCAGAGGAGGAGAACCAGAAGAAGAGAACCAGAGGAGGAGAACCAGAGGAGGAGAACCAGAAGAGAACCAGAAGAAGAGAACCAGAGGAGGAGAACCAGAAGAAGAGAACCAGAGGAGGAGAACCAGAGGAAGAGAACCAGAGGAGAACCGCAGCAGAGAACCAGAGGAGGAGAACAGAGAAGAGAACCAGAAGAAGAGAACCAGAGGAGGAGAACCAGAAGGCAGAGAACCAGAGGAGGAGAACCAGAAGGAGGGAACCAGAAGAGAACCAGACGAGGAGAACCAGAGGAGGAGGAGAACAGAGGAGAACAGAAGAAGAGAACCAGAGGAGGAGAAACCAGAAGAAGAGAACCAGAGGAGGAGAACCAGGTAAGAGAACCAGAGGAGGAGAACCAGAGGAGGAGAACCAGAAGAAGAGAACCAGAGGAGGAGAACCAGAAGAAGAGAACCAGAGGAGGAGAACCAGAGGAAGAGAACCAGAAGAAGAGAACCAGAGGAGGAGAACCAGAGGAGAACCAGAGGAAGAGAACAAGAGGAGAACCAGAGGAAGAGAACCAGAGGAGAACCAGAGGAGGAGAACCAGAGGAAGAGAACCAGAGGAAGAGAACCAGAGGAGGAGAACCAGAGAAGGACAAGAGGAGGAGAACCAGAGGAAGAGAACCAGAGGAGGAGAACCAGAAGAAGAGAACCAGAGGAGAACCAGAGGAAGAGAACCAGAGGAGAACCAGAGGAGGAGAACCAGAGAAGGACAAGAGGAGGAGAACCAGAGGAAGAGAACCAGAGGAGAACCAGAGGAAGAGAACCAGAGGAAGAGAGCCCGAGGAAGAGAACCAGAGGACAACCAGAGGAAGAGAACCAGAGGAGGAGAACCAGAGAAGGACAAGAGGAAGTGAACCAAAGGAAGAGAACCAGAGGAAGAGAACCAGAGCAGGAAAACCAGAGGAAGAGAACCAGAGGAGGAGAACCAGAGGAGAACCAAAGGAAGAGAACCAGAGGAGGAGAACCAAAGAAGGACAAAAGGAGGAGAACCAGAGGAAGAGAACCAGAGCAGGAAAACCAGAGGAAGAGAACCAGAGGAGGAGAACCAGAGGAGAACCAGAGGAAGAGAACCAGAGGAGGAGAACCAGAGAAGGACAAGAGGAGGAGAACCAGAGGAAGAGAACCTGAGGAAGAGAACCAGAGGAGGAGAACCAGAGGAAGAGAACCAGAGGAGGAGAACCAGAGGAGGAGAACAAGAAGAGAACCAGAAGAAGAGAACCAGAGGAGGAGAACCAGAGGAGAACCAGAAGAAGAGAACCAGAGGAGGAGAACAAGAGGAGAACCAGAAGAAGAGAACCAGAGGAGGAGAACCAGAAGAAGAGAACCAGAGGAGGAGAACCAGAGAAGGACAAGAGGAGGAGAACCAGAGGAAGAGAACCAGAGGAGGAGAACCAGAGGGGAACCAGAGGAAGAGAACCAGAGGAGGAGAACCAGAGGAGGAGAACCAGAGAAGGACAAGAGGAGGAGAACCAGAGGAAGAGAACCAGAGGAAGAGAACCAGAGGAGGAGAACCAGAGGAGAACCAGAGGAAGAGAACCAGAGGAGGAGAACCAGAGGAAGAGAACCAGAGGAGGAGAACCAGAGGAACAGAACCAGAGGAAGAGAACCAGAGCAGGAAAACCAGAGGAAGAGAACCAGAGGGGAACCAGAGGAAGAGAACCAGAGGAGGAGAACCAGAGAAGGACAAGAGGAGGAGAACCAGAGGAAGAGAACCAGAGGAAGAGAACCAGAGGAGGAGAACCAGAGGAGAACCAGAGGAAGAGAACCAGAGGTGGAGAACCAGAGGAAGAGAACCAGAGGAGGAGAACCAGAGGAAGAGAACCAGAGGAAGAGAACCAGAGCAGGAAAACCAGAGGAAGAGAACCAGAGGAGGAGAACCAGAGGGGAACCAGAGGAAGAGAACCAGAGGAGGAGAACCAGAGAAGGACAAGAGGAGGAGAACCAGAGGAAGAGAACCAGAGGAAGAGAACCAGAGGAGGAGAACCAGAGGAGAACCAGAGGAAGAGAACCAGAGGTGGAGAACCAGAGGAAGAGAACCAGAGGAGGAGAACCAGAGGAAGAGAACCAGAGGAGAACCAGAGAAGGACAAGAGGAGGAGAACCAGAGGAAGAGAACCAGAGGAGAACCAGAGGAAGAGAACCAGAGGAAGAGAACCAGAGGAGGAGAACCAGAGGAAGAGAACCAGAGGAGGAGAACCAGAGGAAGAGAACCAGAGGAGGAGAACCAGAGAAGGACAAGAGGAGGAGAACCAGAGGACGAGAACCAGAGAAGGACAAGAGGAGGAGAACCAGAGGAAGAGAACCAGAGGAAGAGAACAAGAGCAGGAAAACCAGAGGAAGAGAACATGAGGGGGAGAACCAGAGAAGGACAAGAGGAGGAGAACCAGAGGAGGAGAACCAGAGAAGAACCATAGGAAGAGAACCAGAGGAGGAGAACCAGAGAAGGACAAGAGGAGGAGAACCAGAGGAAGAGAACCAGAGGAAGAGAACCAGAGGAGGAGAACCAGAGGAGGAGAACCAGAGGAGGAGAACCAGAGAAGGACAAGAGGAGGAGAACCAGAGGAAGAGAACCAGAGGAAGAGAACCAGAGGAAGAGAACCAGAGGAAGAGAACCAGAGGAGGAGAACCAGAGGAAGAGAACCAGAGGAGGAGAACCAGAGGAAGAGAACCAGAGGAAGAGAACCAGAGGAGGAGAACCAGAGGAAGAGAACCAGAGGAGGAGAACCAGAGGAGAACCAGAGGAAGAGAACCAGAGGTGGAGAACCAGAGGAAGAGAACCAGAGGAGGAGAACCAGAGGAAGAGAACCAGAGGAGAACCAGAGAAGGACAAGAGGAGGAGAACCAGAGGAAGAGAACCAGAGGAGAACCAGAGGAAGAGAACCAGAGGAGGAGAACCAGAGGAAGAGAACCAGAGGACGAGAACCAGAGAAGGACAAAAGGAGGAGAACCAGAGGAAGAGAACCAGAGGAAGAGACCAGAGCAGGAAAACCAGAGGAAGAGAACCAGAGGAGGAGAACCAGAGGAGAACCAGAGGAAGAGAACCAGAGGAGGAGAACCAGAGAAGGACAAGAGGAGGAGAACCAGAGGAAGAGAACCAGAGGAAGAGAACCAGAGGAGGAGAACCAGAGGAAGAGAACCAGAGGAGGAGAACCAGAGGAGGAGAACCAGAGAAGGACAAGAGGAGGAGAACCAGAGGAAGAGAACCAGAGGAAGAGAACCAGAGGAGGAGAACCAGAGGAAGAGAACCAGAGGAAGAGAACCAGAGGAGGAGAACCAGAGGAAGAGAACCAGAGGAAGAGAACCAGAGGAAGAGAACCAGAGGAGGAGAACCAGAGGAAGAGAACCAGAGGAGGAGAACCAGAGGAAGAGAACCAGAGGAAGAGAACCAGAGGAGGAGAACCAGAGGAAGAGAACCAGAGGAGGAGAACCGTCTGTTAACCTGTGGACCTCAGTTTCAGACACTCCTGCAGTGATGAATTGAATTTAAGATTACAACGACGCCTCGTCAGGTCTGGTCAACGAAAATGAAGAGTCCTTTTATCCCAGTAGTTGTTTTGGAAACTACATGTAGTCTGGGTTTTAATAGTCAACACTAAAGCTGCACCATTTATCCTTTGAGTGTCGTGACTATTGCGAACACGTGCATTGCGATAACATCGCAAAGTCCTGCAATGTAGGTGGTAAATGAACTGAACATGTTTTCATCTAAGTTCAAGCCATCCACCAATCACAAACATTCTTATTCAGTTCGCAGAAGTAGGCCACGCCCCCTGCACATGGAGTGAGTCCCTGGTAACATTTAAAAATGAGCAACAAAAAAGAGAAAAATCACTGAAAACAGAGACTTGTTGCCAAGAAAAAAAGCAACATCAGTTATGTGGAATTGTTTCAGCTACAGAAGGATGAAACTGCAACGTGTTCAACCACAGGAAACACAACTAATTAGTTTGAACATTTATGTCGGCACCACACAGCTGTTACATCCTCCTGAGCAGTTTTTCATATCGCACTATATATCACGGGGTTGAAAAAAATGACAATGCCATTTTTTCAAATATCGTGCAGCCCTACTCAACGATATTGTATTACATATTTAATTATAGTTATCGTCACATGACCACCATTTTCACTACCTCTTGTCTCGTTTTTGTCACGTGATAAAGGTTCATTGATGAAGATATTTCGTCATAAATTTCATTGAATAAAGCAACACTAGATTGAAGTCTTATTTGTCTCGTGTTTATGGTTCAAACATAACAAACACTTCGACTGATCATCAGGTAACGAAATTCAGAAATATTACACTGAAAAATAGTTCATCATCTGTAAATAAAAGAATAAAATGAAGCAAAATTTAAAAAAAATTGGGAGGATGCTGGGCGTGTTTTAACTGAAAATGAACAAAATAAACCCTCAGTATTAGTATTTCTATTCTAATCTGTCTTTGCCGTGAAATTTGACTTGTTTGTGTTTCTTCTAGTTAAATAGTAAAAATAGTCGAGAAGTATAAACAGTCATGTGACATAAAACGTCATGTGACGTAAAAACAGTCACGTGACGTATAAACAGTCACGTGACGTATAAACAATCATGTGACGTATAAACAGTCATGTGATGTATAAACAGTCATGTGACATGAACAGTCATGTGACGTAAAAAAAGTCATGTGACGGATAAACAATCATGTGACGTATGAACAGTCATGTGACATATGAACAGTCATGTGACGTAAAAACAGTCATGTGACGTATAAACAGTCATGTGACATAAACAGTCATGTGACATGTAAACAGTCCTGTGACGTATGAACAGTCATGTGACGTCCAAACAGTCATGTGACGTAAAACAGTCATGTGACGTATGAACAGTCATGTGACATATAAACAGTCATGTGACATAAAGAGTCATGTGACGTAAAAACAGTCATGTGACGTATAAACAGTCATGTGACATATAAACAGTCATGTGACGTATAAACAGTCATGTGACATAAACAGTCATGTGACATAAAAACAGTCATGTGACGTAAAACAGTCATGTGACATATGAACAGTCATGTGACGTATAAACAGTCATGTGATGTAAAAACAGTCATGTGACGTAAAAACAGTCATGTGACGTAAAAACAGTCATGTGACGTATGAACAGTCATGTGATGTAAAAACAGTCATGTGACGTATGAAAAGTCATGTGACGTATATACACTCATGTGACGTATAAACAGTCATGTGCTGTATAAACAGTCATGTGACATAAACAGTCATGTGACGTAAAAACAGTCATGTGATGTAAAACAGTCATGTGATGTAAAACAGTCATGTGACGTATGAACAGTCATGTGATGTATAAACACTCATGTGACATATAAACAGTCATGTGACGTA